>NC_089587.1:40889869-41115071 GCF_019320115.1 Miscanthus floridulus
CACGAAGAAACGAATGAGCACAGTTGAGCTGAAGCTCTCAGCTCTCCGGCTTAAATAGAAGAGGAGCATGAGTTAGGGCCTGTTTAGATGCTATTTTTTTTTGGTAAAATGACACTGTAGCAGTTTTCGTTGTTATTTGACAATTAGTGTCTAATCATAGTCTAATTAGGCTTAAAAAATTCGTCTCGTAGATTTCGTCTAAACTGTGTAATTAATTTTATTTTTATTTATATTTAATACTTCATGCATGCGTCCAAAGATTCGATGTAACGGAGAATCTTGAAAATTTTGGCATTTTGAGAGAGAACTAAACGGTACCTTAGCTAGCAGCTGCAGCTCCCTGGCCTAGCCGTGTCCGGACCCACCGACATCGATCGGGTCCCACCAGCCCACCTCCATCTCCATCTGATCTTACTCTTTCTCTCGCCATCTGGAGTTTCTCTTCCTCCTCTCGACCCTTCTAGTCGCTACAGTCACTACTATAGAATCGATATTTAGGGATGGCTCGTAACCAAGGGGTGGTTTGACCAGCCGTCCCTACCGAACCGTCTCTACAAATCATGTATTTATAAAGGCGGTTCCCAGGCCGTCCCTACAAATCGATTTGTAGAGGCAGCTCGTATTACCAGCCGCCCCTACAAATCAATTTGTAGGGGCGGCTGTAGTACTAGCCGCCCCTACAAACAGGTATTTGTAGGGGCGGTTCAATCTAGAACCGCCCCTACAGTACGTTTTTCCGTAAAAAAATTCAAATTTATAATTCAAAATCGTGTTGCCGAATGTCCTGCGACCAACGTTCTGAACCGCGTTCGTGTTGCCGAACGCCCCGCGACCAACGTTCCGAACCGCGTTCGCATTGCCGAATGCCCCGCGACCAATGTTCTGAACCGCGTTCGCGTTACCGAACGCCCCGCGACCGCGACTACAAGCACAAGAGTATTCTATAAACTACAATTACAAGTCCAATTCACAAGAATATATACAATCCATCATTAAATATACAAATTCTATACACATTGTTATCAACGTCCTAGAGCTAGCCTTTCAGTCTCACGAATGTGTTGGTACTGAGGATTTGTACCTAACTCAGACTCTCGGTCATGGTAGGCGCCTTTGACGTGTACAATCTGGTTCAATATGAAGTTGCAAAGGTCGTCGACGAGCTCTAAGAGTTGGTCATCGTTGTATGGGTCTCTTTTCATTCCTTTCTCTTCTCTCCACTATAAGAGAACAAGTTTCGGTTTAGTATTTCATACCATGTACGGAGTTTTTATACTACGGGTGAAGAGGTTCAAACTTACCCTTAAGGGGTGTCTCCTGTAGGCACCGGTGTTACTCATCATAGAACATATATAGTATCCACAATGTACACTCCCAGGCTTCTGCTTGGGGCACTGTGTGTTTTGCATATGAAAATGTTAAGTAATGCTTTTGACAGCCATGTAACGGAGTACTAAAGAAGTAAGTTACACTTACTGCACATAGTATTTTTATAGCCAACTTTTCCTTACTTGCTGGATCATGCCTTCCATGATGATTAGTGACATAGAACCTAAATGCCATGTTCGAATTATTTTAGCAAATACAACTTGTTAGTATCCAAAAGTGAACGTTACAAGTATGTATACAAACATATAAGCTAATGAGAATTGTCGATATATATACGTCTTGAGAATCGATATAAAGTCTTTGTATGTCACCGTGTCCCTATCTAATGAATCAAAGACCCATGCCATGCTCCTCCCGACATCGACGGCTATACAAATCCAGTGGTTGCTGCATGGATTTAATCATAGAACTAGATAAGCTCTTTTGCATCGAATAAAATATATCGAACAAAGCTTTAAGTATAGAGTTGAACTTACTCGAAGTTGTATGGTAACCATATAGTAAGTGTTGTTGGAGATTTTTGAAAGCCAGGGCAATGTATGCCGCAACCTTAAGGAACTCTTCTCTTAGTTTCGCCGTACGGATGCGCTCTTTCTCCCGAAGAGTCTTTGCAGCAGCTAGCTCTTTGGCATCCAGTGTCCACCGTATAGGGTAATTAAAATTTGTTTGGGCTATAGCTTGAGGGTCTACATACCTGACTTTCACACTTGGCATTTGTTTGACAATATGCACTTGCATTCTACAAATCACGGCGTGGGTTAGTTACAACAAAATTCAAAGATTACATTCATATCATATCGGGAGGACAAGGACTTACAGGCACCACGTGTGAATTAGATTCATCTCCATTTCTCCCAGGTGAAAGCATGTCTGCATGTCATTGAAGTCAAAGACAATTTTCCCGGCTAGGCTTCCAAATGTGCCGGTGGGGAAGCATGCTTGTATGAGATCTATGCTCGTTGGGAGAACACACAAGTACCAATCATAGAACCTTCTCATTCCAAGTGGTAGGCGCTGGATGTCCCGGTTTGGTAGGAAGGGCTTGCCTCTTTCATATATTTTCGGGCAATCCTTTGACCATTCGATGGCATCAACATTTGGATACTACTTTACAATTTGGTGGAGTTTGCTAGTGATGGCCTCCTCAGAACCTCGTGATGGGACTTTTTTAACTTGGTTCTCAGGCTTCAACTGGTCATAGGAAAACCACTTAGACACCGACGAGATGTCTTTGATCAGAACATAAATTGACCTTATGGTGATTGGATGCTTCTTTTGAAGTTCCCATTCAGGCACGTCCTCATCTTCTTGTGCATCTCCTTCTTCAGGAGGCACTCGTTGTTCAGGAGGCACTCGTTGTTCATGTATCGACTGTGCTTGTTGAGAAGACTATGGTATCTCATGATGCACTTGCTCGATATGAGCTGGAGAAGGTTATGGCATCTCATTAGGCACATGCTCGCTAGGAGGCGGGGAAGAATGTGGCATCTCAGGAATGTGGGGGTCACGAGACGGTGAAAATATCTCCTCGACCTCAACAACTCGCTCCAAATTTGGGAGAGGGGGAGGCGGCGAAGAAGCAGTCAATATAATGTCCCATTTGTGCCAGAGGATGAACTGCCGGATGAACTGCCCCATAACGTCTTCGAGTAACACCAGCCCCTCGGGAATTGTGTAGTCTATCCTCCACTGCATGAACTCGGGCTTCACTATATGCACCTCGATCCTAGTATAGTCTGGCGGTATCTTATTATTGTGGTGTAAGCCATCAAAAGGATGTGCCACACCTGTTGCCACCTCCATCACAGTGTTCTGCCGGCCGCTTAGAAACACCAAGGTGCAACTAGTTGGTTCCCATATGCGATCGACGGGGGTTGTGGTTGCAGTGGAACCTTGACTGCTAGAAACTTTTTGGAGGGCTGCCATCTAATGCCAGTTCTTCCGATGGCGTCACTAATATCGATGGCTCCATAGATAGTCCTTGCTCCTCCAGCGCCTTCGCAACTAGAGCCTTCACTTGGAGCTCAAGACTAGTCTCTCGGTCTCTTCCATATTTCTTGTACATGTGTCTGTCCTCTTTGAATCCTTGCTTCCAGGTCGTCCTTTTCCCTAGCCCCCTGGTGTGGCATGTGTGCTCCTTGTTTCCCAAGCCAAGGCTAAGTTCATCCCTCTCTCTGGAAGGATTGAATGAGCCCTTCTCCTTGTCTTCAGCATATTTCAGTATCCTTGATACTGCCTCTTGGGTCTCTGGCTTATCAAACTTAAGATTACCGCCGGATGATTCTATACTCCTCGCATATATCCAGTTCCTCGAGCGTACCTTCAAATTCATCACATCGATATTCCTAGCAGTTGCGGCCTCTTCGTCTATCTTCCTAAACTGCTCTTCCTTGGCATAGTAGCCACCGAGGCCTAGAGGATGGTGGTGTTTATTCCTCTTTGCCATCTCAGTGTTACGGGCACTGAGCTCCAATGCCTCCGGTGAAGTCTTCTGAGCCACGAGCTCCTCCCATTGACTAGGAGTTATTTTGCCGAACTCGTTGAAGGGAGTTAACCCCTTTTGGATATACTTCGTGTTGAGCTCTGACCTCCAACGTCGGAATGACTCTCCCATCATCCTGATAGCATTTTTTTTACCAATTCGTGCTTACCCTCCGGAAATCTAAAATTGAGCTTCAGCCGCCTATCCCATAGTGCATTCTTTGTGTTCTCTGGTACCTCTTTCCAGTTAAGGATTGCTGGGTTCAATTTATCTCTTACTAGGGCCCCGATCGCATTATGGAATTATCCTCTTAATTCCTTCGGCTCAAGGATCTTCCCTGTTTGCCCGACCTCCATTATCACATAGCATGCCTTATCTGGATATATATTTTATTTTGTATCCCCTCGTTTCCTCTTAGGCTTGGTAGTCGTGGTTGTGTCTCCTTCTAGCTTCACTTGGGAAAGGATCCTTGGGACTTTCATATTCCTCTTCTGAGTCATCATCATCATCATCCTCTTCTTCTTCGCCTTCAGCAGCCTCTCCTTCGGGGCCTTCCTCCTCGTCATACTGCTCCTAAGTAAGCATCACTTCTAGATCCTTTTCTACCTCATTATCGAACTGTTCCTGAGTAAGCTGGTCCTCTAGTGCTTGCTCCTCAAGGGTTGGCTGCTCATCATGCTCGGGGCATCGTGCTACACTGTCTGGTGTCCGTGACATTATTTTGCGCTTTGTTTTAATAGATGCAAGAAAGTGTGCTTTAGGTACGTGAGAAGGTATAAGAAATAAAAAGGTCTATAAAACAAAGTAGTCCTATAAAACAACAATATGTCAAAAAACGAGAAGTAGCAGTAGTAGAGGCCTCAGAAACATGTCAATCATTATCTGATCTTGGACTTGGAGCATTAAGGCATCATAACAGAGAAGAGAGGAGAAGGTAATGTAGGGGCGGCTGCTAATGATGCCAAGTTTCTCACAAGTTCTTGATCATCAGCTCATATTCTATATAATGTATGGACTTGGACAATTTCATCATCGGCAAAACAAAGGAGAGGAGAGGAGAGGAGAAGGGAGATTTGGCAAAAAAAACCAATAGCTGCTTAACAAACATAGTGCAGCAGCTGATGGTAAAAGACAGGACAACAAGTCCTGGGCAAGTCCTGGGAGATTTGGCAAAAAAGCAACAACAGCCAACAATTAGTAGCTAGAAGTAGCAAGTAGTAGTAGTAAGTAGAAAGTAGTAGAGTAGAGTAAGTATAGCAGTAGAGTGGTAGTAGTAGAGTAAGAGCAGCAGGCACTTAGGAGTAGCAAGTAGTAAGAGGAGTAGTAGTAGGAGTAGTAAGAAGAGGAGGAGTAGGAGTAGTAAGAGAGGTGAGGAGAATAGAGAAGAGAGGTGAGTAGAAGGGAGAAGAGAGAAGAGAGGTCTGCATATCATTTAACTCAGCAAAGGAGCAGCTGCTACTGCCAAACAAGAGAGAAGAGAGGAGAAGATAGAAGAGGAGAAGAGAGGTGAGAGAAGAGAGAATAGAGGTCTGCACATTATTTAAATCAGAATAGGAGCAACTGCTGCTGCCAAACAAGAGAGAAGAGAGGTGAGTAGAAGAGAGAAGAGAGGTCTGCATATCATTTAACTTAGCAAAGGAGCAGCAGCTGCTGCCAAAAAAAGTAGCAGCGCAGCTATTGCCATATAGGAGAGTAGTAGAAGCAGCAGTTGTTGCAAATGACAAGAAATGAGTTCAAGCACTTAAGCAGTAGAAAAACAGCAAGACATGATAACTTAACTGAAAAAATGACTGATAACTCAACCTTTCTAATGCTTAGGAAAAGCACTAGAACTACAGTGTGCAACAGGAACTAGTTTTGATGTTAACATAGCAAAGCAGATATTATACCAAACACACATAACATGGTGAGACTTCTTTAAAAAGTGAAGGAAAAAAGGAAAAAAATTGAGAGATCTGTACTTCTGACGGGTACATATGTTCAGTGTTTGGAATTTTATTACTGCCATTGCATGAACGATGAATCTTCCATTTTTTGTAGAGTTTTGGGGCCATGTCTTGTCTTTCATAAAGATGAAAGGACAACAATTCAGATTATAGTGCAGGGTTTAAGTCAATCATTTTGAATCCAGAACAAAACCCAATAAAGGGCTTCCTTACAACCATGACAAACTACCAACATTTGTTACAAGAAACCACATCTCTCCTCAACCTTCTATCCCCTCAGCTTCTGATCCACAGAAATTAACAAAACCAACGCTTGATGGAGGCACTCTGCTATTTTTGCATTTATGTTTGGTTTGGATCCACACTAAATTGAGACTAAACTAACATGACTTAATGGAACTCAAAGCAAAAATCTAAATTGGCAAACATGTAAAACTATGTCCTCAATGTTGTATATACAAGAAATTTCTTTGAATGTATGTATTGCATCTTATTCTGTTTGGTATTTGGGTGGTATAGGAACTATCACATCATTCTTTTTTGTTTGGCATTTTTTTGACTAGTTTCTAAAATATTTGTCTTGCAGCTTTGTGGTGGCAAGTGCAGACTTGTCTCTGAGGCTAGCAGAGGTGGAGGAGAAGAGGGACAAAGTTCATAAGGAGTCAAAAGCACTACTTGATTACACGCGGAAGGCCATAAACAAGCTTACTGAGCTGAAGAAGTGAGTGGAAACATGTTCATTTCATAGTTTGAGTTCTCACTCGTTAGTTATCATTGTCACCTAGATTTCTGTGTGAAACATGATAAGTACTTGTGTTGTTTCTAGGATGCTGGAGAAATTTAAAAATGATGTGGAGAAGCAACAAGTAGAGCAAATGACGGATTGGCAAACAAAGCTTGTTATGATGGACTCCAAGGAACGACAGTATATCCTCCAAGTCTCAAATTATAAGGTGAATAGCATTTTGTATTATTTATATTAGGAGTTGGCTTTTGCTTGTGCTTCCGGTTCTTGATTTTGACATGCTAGGTGTGGATGACAATCGCCTAAATTGAAACTGTCAACTAGTGCAATAGCTTGTAAGCTATCAATTTCATGTATTGGTTAATTATTAGGTACAGTAATTCTAATACATGATTGTTGAACAGAATGTGCAACACCCAAATCATCTCAGATAGTGTATTTCTAGATTTTAAGAAGCTTTGATAGACTTAGCACAGCTGTTATGCAATTATGTAGCCAGCCTTTAAGACATAGCTTTAAGCATGCCTCATAACATGGTTTTGAACCCAAGGTGGATTATTTAACAAGTTGAGATATCAAGAATTAAGTAAGCAAAGGCTTGACCGAGCTATTCTCGTCTTTGTACAAAGTTTCAGAAGGTCATATGTAGGAGACCAAGCCATGCAATCTTCAAAGGTTAATAAACTATTATTCTTTTTTTTCTCTTTTGATGGGCATAGTGCTGACTATAAATCATTTATCTAAACCTCAACTAATTCAAGTTAACTCAGTTTTCAATTTACATCTTAAATCATATATGCAGTGTCTACTTTTTTTTGCTCAACTGATTCAAGTCAACTCAGTTTTGCTCACTAACCATTCATCCTACTGGAGACGTTCTTGTATGCACGCAATAGAGAAGAGGGAGAGAAAGGGTGAGGAAAATGAGCACCTGGCGGGAGTCGCACGTCAGATTGGGCAGATATGATCTGGGCGGAGAGTTCATCACCGGTGGGCTCAGCTCCTCCAGCAGATCGAGATGTGGCGGGGACTAGTGGAGGCTGGAGACGAGGTGCCAGCGACGCGCACAGGTTGAAGATGGCCATCAACCACCGCGTGAAACAGAGCTGGAGCAGGTCCTAGGGTGGGCGACCTGCACAGGGGAAACTCCGTGCACGGGCTGTCCTGGGGTGGTCGGCCGGCCGGGGCCAACCACCAGGGCGGGCGGTGTCTGGGGCCAGGCAGCCGACGGGGGTGGTGGTGTGGAGGCGAGTGGGCGAGCGTCGGTGGTGGGGCCTGTGGACGTGGCGCGCGTGTGAATGGAGCGGAAGCAGAGGGAAAGAGAGCAATTGTGTATTGGGTCTTCCTACACTTAGTGCGCGGAGGCCGCCCGCTGGTGGAAACCCTAGGGAGGCGCGTCGTTCGCCGATCGAAAACCCTAGGGCAGGGAGGAGCAGGCGCGCGGGTGCTGGGAGGGGGCGCGGGTGCTGGGAGGGGGCGCGCGGGTGCGGGGAAGGGGCACGGGCCGGCGTCGGCGGGGCAGCCTGACGGCGTCGGAGGAGAAGAGAGTGCCCAACAGCAGACAACACTCATACGCCCTTGGATTTATAGTCGGGATGATTTGTAGGGGTGGTTCCTGATCCAGCCGCCTCTACAAATGCATTTGTAGGGGCGGTTCCTGATCCAACCGCCCCTACAAATATTTTTTATTTTTTTAAATTATTAATTCTGTATTATAAAAACAATTGTGACCAAAATAAAAGTAATATAAAAACAATTATGTATATGCACAGATATAATATTTTGTATTATTCTATATATGAAGAAATATATATATAAACAATTGTACTCAAAACAATATAGAAAACAAAAAAAAGAAAAATTTTAATTTTAATTTTAAAACTTTGACTACAATTTTATGACATTAAATGAAATAAAATAAAAATATTGTAAACATAAAAATTGTATAACTCATCAACATGTACAACTTTTATTTTGGTTATCTTGTCATGTCACTTTGTTTGAACGATTCAAATTTTGAAATTCAAATAATTTCAACTTAAAACAATATTTTAAAAGAGTAAATGATTTCAGATGAAAAACTCATGAATACCAAAGTTATAGAACTTATCAATATGTACAACTTTTATTTTGATCATATTTTCATTTGACCAAATTTGAATAGTTGAAATTTTGAATTTCAATAATTGACAACTTCAAACAAGATTTTGAAACCTTAAATGATTTCAACAATAAAAGTCATGAACATAAAAGTTGTTGAACTCATCACTATCTACAATTTTTATTTTGGTCACTTCTTCATGTGACAAAGTATTAGTAAACATTATTCATAAATTCACATATGACTCATAGTTTTCTGAACTATACGAGAAACATGTTGATTTGTGAACAATGTTTAATATCACTTTGTCAGATGAAGAAATGATTAAATAAAAGTTGTAGATCTTAATGAGTTATACAACTTTGGTATTTATCACTTTTTCAGCTGAAATCATTTAATGGTTGAAAATCTCGTTCGAACTTGTCATTTTTTTAAATTTGAAAATTTGAAGTGCTCAAACTTTGTCAAATAAAAAGAATGACCAAATCAACACACTAACTTGATAGAGCAAGATTTTAGAAAATTTTAGGGAAAAATCATAACATTTGGAGTTAGTATGAGGGAGAAAGACTAGTTACAAATTTTATCCAGAGATTAAAAAGTAAAAGCACAACTATTCATGATGATCAATATGTCTTATGCACGTACATAAATATATAGTCTCACACACATCCATAAATGAAGTCTTACAAATACACACTTACATAAACACTCCACGTTCAACAACAAGCTAGCCCGCTGTAACGACTTTTCCCTTGACACCTTTTTGTTCTCATGGCAATATGTCTTTGGGGAGGTTCTTTTCCACAACACTGATCTTCTTAGGAAAGTCTGTGAATAGCGGCATCTCATCATAGTTATTGTAAGCTTCAACATCGTCCATGCCATTAACTCCAATAATGTGATGTTTCTCGGAGGCAACCACGTGCTTTGTCTTCTTCTTTGGGGGGGAGGTTACTTTATGGGTCAGACATAGAAAACTTATGCGACACATGAAGCGAGCATCCAAGGGTCATCTTGGTAGCCTAGACTCTCAATCTGATCTCGATCAGTTGGTGTTGTTTGATCCAGCGGCATTGAAATAGGGCCACCGTTATATCCCTTCCATAGTCAAGTTCACATATCTCTTCAATGATGCCAAAGTATTGGATCTTTCACCCCAATCTATCGAGAGCCTCTATTCAAACGCCGCTATTTTAGTTCACATATTTACTATCCTTTGCGTGGGTATAGTACATATACCCATTGATGTCATAAGCATTCCAAGATGTCACTTGTCTCGATGGCCCCTCCGCTAACCTACTGATGGTAATAGAGTTTATGGTTTCTCCAGGCGGTATGTTTTGGTCCTTCAACCATGTAGTTAGTTGTTGCTTGTGTTGTTTCATGACCCAATCATCTGAACAGCTATTTCTCTCCACCATAATTATAGCCAAGTGTTCATCAATGTACGGTTGCATCAGTTGTGTACTCTACAAGACACTGTAATACGCCCGACTCACCTCTTTGTAATCATGGTCGATGAACACTTTTCTACCACTAGTGCCCTTCCCAGCCAGCCTACCCTTGTGACAAGAATCGGGTTTACCAATCTCTTTCTATACTTTTAGGTACTCTTGACAGCACTCGACGACTTCTTCAATACTATAACCCTCTATCATGGAGCCCTCTAGGTATGCTTGATTATGCACATATCGACTTAGAACTGATATGAACCGCTCATAGGACCACATTTCATGCAAGTAGCAAGGGCCCAATGCTTGTATCTGATGAACCATGTGAATCATGAGATGTGGCATTATATAAAAAAAGCAGGAGGTAAACACATCTCTAATTGATTTTATGTCTCCACCACAAATTCATGTAGGTCACTCAACTCTTGCTTGCCAATCGTCTTCTATGAGATCTTCGAAAATAAGTAGCACATGCGTGTGATGGCCATTTTCAAGAACTCTAGCTTTATAGCCCTGATTGCAATAGGTAGAAATACTGCCAGCATCACATGACAATCATGAGCTTTGTAGTGTGTTATTGACAAGTACTTCATCAACACTAGCTTCTTCACATTTGCTGAAAACCCAGTCGGGACTTTGATCCCCCTTAGGAAAGTGCATATAGCTCTCTTCTCGTCTGGTGTTAGGTTGAAGCACGCCGTGGGCAGAGTGTATTTTCCATTAGCCTCAGGTACCGGGTGAAGCTATGGCATCACGTTTAGCTGCACCATGTCTTTCTATGCTTTCAGACCATCCTTTGACTTGCCTGTGTCCATCAAGGTAGCAATGAGACTCTCAAAGACATTCTTCTACACATGCATAGCATCAATGGCATGGGGGACCTCCAAGTCTGGCTAATAAGGCAGATACTGAAAGAAGATCGATTATTTCTTGAAAGGTACTCCTTCGATAGAAGGTGTGCTTCTATCTCTACTTGTCCCATCTGGATTCTTCTTTCCATAGACGATGCGTATGTTTTTCACCATTCTATACACGTGCTCTCCGTTATGATGTCTCTCCGGAGGGGGTTCAATCTCCGAGGCATTGTTATAAAATCTAAAGAACAATTTGTTACGGTACTTGTGACTTGTCTTTAAGAAGCGTCAGTTCCTTAGGTAAACTATCTTCTTGGATGCATCCAGGTACACTCATGTAGTACCATCCAAGCAAACCAAGCATCCTATCTTTCCTTTGATCTGTCCAGACAAAGCAAACAGCGCGGGGTAATCATTAGTAGTAACAAATATTATTGCTCTACATATGAAGTCCTCCTTTTGGAATGCATCGTACATCTGCTCCCCATGCCTCCATAGCCTCTCCATTTCTTACATCAAAGGCTCGAGGAACACGTCTATATCAATGCTTGGTTGTTTAGCGCCAGAAATAAGAATAGTGAGGAGAAGATACTTTCTCTTCTAACACAACCATGTTGGGAT
Source organism: Miscanthus floridulus (assembly GCF_019320115.1). Classification (NCBI taxonomy): domain Eukaryota; kingdom Viridiplantae; phylum Streptophyta; class Magnoliopsida; order Poales; family Poaceae; genus Miscanthus; species Miscanthus floridulus. Next base: position 40,901,462 of record NC_089587.1, read on the forward strand.
GTTGTACATGGTCAAGATCACTGGCCATGTGTTGTGGTCGCTCATCCTCTCATTGAAGGGATTCATTCCATCGGTGCTCAAGCCAAACCGTACATTCCTTGGGTCATCGCTAAATTCTTTATGCTTCTCATCAAACCTTTGCCACTAACTACAATCAGCCAGGTGTGCAATCTTATCATCATCCACCTTGCGCTCATCATCCCACCATGTCATGAGTGTGACTTCTTTAGGGTTTAGGAAGATACATCTCAAGCGGTCGATCACTAGCAGGTACCACATTACCAAGGCAGGAATTCTTCTCTGCTTTGCATCGTTACCTAATGGAGTGTCCTCTGGGGCTGAGATTCTTGTTCTTGTACCACCTTTTTTGTACCCTTCTTATTCCTCTTTTTCCCTGTGGAGGCTTCATCCCCACCGTAAAGGTCATTGTTCTTGTATCGGCTGGCCCCACATCGGGGACATTTATCCAGTGACTTGAACGTTTCGCCATGAAAAAGTATACAGTGGTTGGGGCATGCATGGATTTTTTCAACCCCCATTGTCAATGGACTTATGACCTTCTTCGCTTGGTATGTGTTGGCGGGAACTGAGTTTGGTTGTGGCAGCACCCATGATAGGAGATGCAATAGATCATTAAAACTACAGTCTGATCAGCCATACTTAGCCTTCAGGATGAGCAGCTCAACCACAAAACATAGTAATGTCCAATGTGTCAGACAACCCTTTTCAACACCATACACAGTCTCCTTCGATGCTTTTGTCACCCTTTCCAAATTTTCTAGACCTTTTGGGCTATTTAGTAAAATCGCTGGTCCAAGGGCTCGAATCATGTCCTGCAAATCATCTTCATCCCCGACATGTGCTCCACCATCATTATTGGCACCACCTTCATCGTTACCATCCCAACCACTAGCATCACCACCTTGTTCATTGCCAAACTCGAAATCCATTCGTGCATCCAGCTCTACTGAATATTGGGACAGAGATTCTTTGGTTTCGTCGTCGTATTCGTCCTCATCCTCGTCGTTAACAATAACTGTTTCACCATGATGAATCCACGCTATGTAGTCCTCAACAAATCCTCACATAATCAAATGTGATCTGATGATAGTCACATCTGTCCAAGCCATATGATTCTTGCAATCTTTACATGGGCAAATAATTGTATCCTTATTCTCTTTCAATGTCGTTGCATGCTTCTTTGCGGCTTCAATAAATTTATCCACCTCTTCACGGAAACCTGCCTTGAACCTTAACGAACCATACATCCATGAGTTCGTGTACTCTATCTTTTACAACAACAACAAAACAAACATTAAAGGACTACTTATTCAGATATATATATAAATGAATCAAAGTAATAATTATTTGAGAATAATTGTATATACCTCAGATATATATGAATATAAATCTAATATAATTACATGAAGCATACAAACACACCATGGTAGAGGAAAATTAATTAATGGCCCATTTATCCATAAATAATTAAAATACATATTTATTGATTACAATAAACAATTTCAAAGACAACAATTAGCAATAATTATACTTTACCCAATATCTTTCATACAAACCCTAGTCCAATTTTATCAAACATAAATTTACAAAAACGAAATTAATAAAAAAATCAAACCCTAGATCTAGATCACATGACATGAAACATCCATAAAACTAACTAATGGTTCACTAAAATCAAGAAACATGGACCAAATAAGGGTATGATCTTGTTCCCCTCCCTAATTTACCCTAGTACATTTAAAACTTGGGTCTAATATGCTTTATAAGTAGCTCAAGCACCATAGAAGAGAGAGAAAAACAAAACTCTAATTACTCACTAACCAACCATTAAAACTTCAAAAAAAGTGTGGAATAATATTTTCTTACCTTCTACAACCTCTCCACCAAAGGATTTGAGACCAAAACCTTTCCCCTTAGTGGAGCAATTTTTGGGAGGTGCCCAAGGCCTCCCCACCTTTCTTTCACGAGCTAGAGTGAGTGACCCGAGGAGGAAGAATGTATTGCAGCTGTTTTATATGTGGGTCATTTGTAGGGGTGGCTGGTGATTGAGCCGCCCCTACAAATAAGAGCTATATATACAAGGGCATTTGTAGGGGCGGCTCAATCACCAGCCGCCCCTACAAATAGCAACTCCAAGGGCGGCTGGTGATTGAGCCGCCCCTACAAATCAGACCCATTTGTAGGGGCGGCTCATATCACCAGCTGCCCCTACTATTCTATTTATAGGGGCGGTTAGTGTCTGGGCACCCGAGCACGCCACTATAGGGGCGGCTCCATCACCAACCGCCCCTACAAAAAAATCAAACCGTTGCTAAAAATTGTTTTTTACGTAGTGAGTTAAAAGAGGGCGACCGGGATCCAGCGTCGATTTCCTCCGTTCCCCCTCCACTCTGGCGGTCGGTTCGGTGCTGGAGAGAATGGGGAACGGGGATTGAGACGGTCGTTGTAGATATTACTACCTAGTTTACGAAGTTTAGGTCCACGCGGCATGCGATTAGTGGAGGCGGTGTTGCCGTTAGGGAATAATTTTCGCCAGCCCCTCCTCTGCCTGGTTGGTCTATGTTTTGGCAACGGTGAAGGGCTGGGTGCCTGCTACCTCGCCAAATTTGGGGTTTCTTTTGAAGATTTGGATCTCGTCGGCGAGGACTTTTGTCCCTCCCTCGTCTTCTTTGGGACCGGCACCATCGATGCCCTCTTCGGAGAGACTCTAGGGAGGTATGCCTACAACTATTCTTGGGATTCCGGTGGTGGTTTACATGTAACTGTTTGGGCGGTTTCTTTCCCCTTTCAGTTGCTTCGTCGTCCGTCAACTTAGAGATGCCTGCGATGCTTACGGCGACTCCCATTTTCCTCGGTTGCGGGATGGCTAGTGGTCATCTTCTTTGGCTTGGGTGTTCAACAGTTCTACGACATGTTGTTTTTGGCATGCTACTCATTGTGCCAATGAAAATCTTTGAAGTTTCTTTGTCGGGAAGGGCGTTGGCTTCAAGCTGCAACCTCGGTGTGTATCTTCTCCTACCTCTGGTGTGGTGGATGCTCGTCAAGGGGCTCCTCCATTCGCCGGCGATGAAGATGACCGGGACTCTTGGAGACCCTTGTATGGACCAAAATGTAATTTTCTTTTTGTTCAAGGGTGCTTTTGTAAGTTGCCATGTAAACATTGACTTATTCATGTGAAACACAATCCCAATTTTCTTAAAAAAATACTCTTTCTCTCTCTCACTAGTCACTAGAGTGTCATCTTTTCGAGGAAAATAAAAAATTTGCCTTCTCCAAAGCGTATGTACCGTGCGTATGGACAACAAAGGGGAGGCCACAAAGAGATTATTATACTCGTACAAGTACAATATAATAAAACCATTTCCCCAGAGTAGTAAGATAACATGTATAGTAAATGTCTTTTTTGAGTTTTTTTAATTTATGAGAAATTTGGATATCAAACCAAGAGAAAACTTTATGTTTTAATGTTCCGTGTTGGCAGAGACACATAATTTCTCTTAATGTTCCTTGTTGGCAGAGACACATAATCTACCCTCATATTTCTCTTATTGTTCACTTTTCATACTTGTCTTTTTTTTCCCTCTCTTTGTGGTCCCTTTTTTTTTGAAGCAACCGGAGGGGCTACCCCCTACCGAAGAATTTTATTAAATTTGTGATCCCTTTGGTCACCCCAAATATAAATGTTTGTTTCTATGACACGCTAGGAGGGGTGTCCCCTAATGATAAATTTTATTAAAATGAAAAGGTACAAAGATTACAATTTCAAAAAGCCTTACTCCAAATATGTACATCTTTTTTGTCCCCAAAAGAGTGTTGTCCTGTCTATGAATCTGGACAAACATTTATCCGAATCCACAGCTAGAACGATATTCTTTTTGGGACAGAGGGATATGTGAGTTAGATTAATAAAGCAAATGTGATATTTCCAGAATTTTGAGTTCAAAACCCCCAACTTTGTTTTAGAAATTTCAGGCGTTGTAGATATTACTCATAGTTACTGCCGACAACAAATCAATACTACCAAAATGATTTTTGGAGACATTCATTTTTCTATAGATGTCTTGATATAAAAAACATCTCTACAAATGGTTTCCGAGATGACCCACCACTAAAAATCGATTTTAAGAGTGCTTCCAGTCGTCTTTAGAAACGACACTATTTTTAGAGACGGTTAGAAACACCAATATGAGGCGACTGGATATACCAACCGCCTCTAAAAACTGATTTTTAGTTACATTTGGCGGTTTGCCTCTAAGAGTTAAGTACAACCAAAAAATAATTATAACTTTTCCAAATTAAGTCGAACAAAGACAAACTTTATATGAAAAATTGTAGAGCCCAAAGAGTTCTACGACTTCATAGTTGACAATCTTTTACGTTGGAAATCATTTAGGATCTCCGAAATATATTTTACATTTTTAGATTTTGAAATTAAAAAAAATTCAAATGTCTCGGATGAATACACGCTCTAAACCAAAGTTGTATTTCATGATTAGATCTAAATATCCTTAGTTCAAACTTTTTAAATTTAAAATTATTTAAGAGTTCAAATATTTGTTATAAGATTTGTGAAAGTGGACACAAAAGAATAGTATCATTCAATTAGTCACTAGTGATTTTGGGGTGAAGAAGTAGGGGAAAGCGGTAGGGAAAATTCGTGCGAGGCCTGAGGTTTCGAGTTCAATCGCCTGTCATTGTATCTACGTGACGATCATGTGACTTTCTTCACTAGTTCAACTACATACACAAAGTTCTCAATTATCGAGTGTCCTCGTATGAATCCGGTTTGGTCTAGGTCAATGAACTTAGAGATTTTAGCTTGGAGCCTCGTTGTCAGCAACTTTGCAAGTATCTTGATATTGAAGTTTTGTAGGCAAATCAGCTTGAAAGCATCCACTTGGGTCATCCTGGTTTCTTTGGCAGTAGCACCACATATGATCAGTTGACATGTTCTAGGTCGATGGGACATCGATGGAAGGTGTGAATGAACTCCATCACTTCCCACTTGACTGTTCCCCAGCCACTATGTACCTAGGGCCAACCCATCCGACCTTGGGGTGCTAGAACAATTTATCGAGTGACTACAACCAATACCTCAAGTTCAGCGAAGGACTCAGTCTTGTAGATATCGCTGCAACTAAAGTGCCAGGTAGAGGCCCCTGACACCATGAGAATTGATTGCTAGTGGTTAGTTAGGGTTTCAATCTTGCCATTTTAGTTTGTGATCTAAGGCTCATTTGTAACACCCTAGTGTTAAGCATTACATTGGGCACTTGCATTTCATGAGCACAAGTATCATCCAAGCATTCATGAGCATGAGCATATGGAATTTCATCTTATTCTTTACATATTATCACATGTGATGTTGATTATATACATGCATATGCTTGTGATCATGTGTGGCCAATGCAAGAGATGGTTGTGAGGTCACAAAAACACCTTAGACATATCTAGGATGGTAAATGGAATAATGTTTGTATTCATGACATGGACCAATTTTGCTTCGAAGTCCTAGTTTACTCATAATGTCATTTTTTATGATCCTACTTTGACCAAAGTTGAACTATAGCATAGAGTGTTTGCATGGCAGTGCACCCTTAATAAAAGTTGTAGTTCTTGACATGGGTAACAAACTTTATTTAAGGGTCATGAGCTAATTCAGTGCCTAACATAGTAAAAAACAGCTCCAAAGTAGCAATCAGATGCTATTTTAAGACAAACAAGAAATTTTCTAAGAACGGATTTATAGTTTCATGTACCATACTTTGAAGCTTTGCAATTTGAAAACCAGCTCGAATTAGACCAAGCTCATTTAAGCAAAGTTGGAGATCACGTGTAGCTCTACAATTCTTAGTAATGGAATTTTTGCTAATTCTGCACGGATTAGGAGTAACATGCATGTTAACGCGTTGTGACCGCGATAAGTGATCAAATTGGTGATGTTATGTTGTGAGAATGAATAATTGTGCCTCTGTTTTATTGTATGAATTTAAGATTCTCTTCTGTAATATTAGTTTGGTATGATGATACAATTCTTTTGCAATCTCTTGACACCATCTAATAATCACTTATTCTTGTAATTTTTCAGATGCCTCGCACACGTGCTGGGGCCAGCACCAGCCAAAATGGTGGTGATGATGGTGACCTACCACCACCCCCGCCACCCTTCGTGAATGAATTTTTCGCATAGTTCTTGGGGAATCAAAGAGCGATGGAAGAAACACTGTGCCTCATTGCGCAGAATACCGCTCATGCCTGCCAACAAAACCAAGGGCCTAAACCAAACCAGTATAGCTCCTTCAAGGATTTTTAGGACACTAAGCCTTCGGTCTTAAAGAGGTAGAAGAACCGCTCCAAGCAGACGAGTGGTTAAATACCACTAAGCAAAAGTTCTGCTTGTTGAGAGTCACTGAACCCATGAAGGCAGAGTACGCATCCCATCAGTTGTAGGGGCTAGCAGGAATCTGGTGGACCCATTATCTGTCTTCCCTACCTACAAATGCAAATGTCACCTAGGATCAATTCAAGGCAGCATTTAGGGGGCATCATATTCCCCCGGGGCTGATGCGCATGAATGCCGCTGAGTTTATGAAGCTCACCCAAGGGACAAAAACGCTGGCTGAATACATGAATGCATTCAACAACTTGTCCTGATATGGCCCAGAATTTGTTGATACAGAAACGAAGAAGATAAAAAGCTTCAAGAGAGGCCTTGGCACCAAGTTGATGAAAACTATGGCCAACTCTAGATGATATAATGAGTTCATCAGTGATGCCCTAACTCAAGAGAACCAGAACATCCTACATGCGACAACAAAAGGTCGCAAGCGGGTAGTTCAGGCGGGTGCCTCAAGTTCCTCTCACTCTAGGGCTCCAGTGGTAGCTAGGCCACAATTCTGTCTCCCATCACCTAAGTTTAGGCCTCCCGAGATGAACACCTAGTCTAGCCGACCTCAGAAGATATTTCGCAAGGCATTCACCATTGCCCTGCCCAAGGGTAACACAGGCCAAGGAAGCTCAGCAGGGCCAAGAAGTAACCAGCCATGCTTCAATTGCAATCAAACAGGTCATTGGTCCAAGGAATGCCCCTATCCCAAGAAGAACGAGAATTAAAACCAGAGTAATCAAAAGCAAGCCAATCCTAAGGCATTTCCTAGATACATGCACTATATAGCTGTGGAGGAGATTCCCATAGGGAAAGTTGTGATTGCTAGTATGTTTCTTGTAAACAAGCAACCCGTAATTGTTTTTTTTATTCTAGAGCTTCGCATTCATTTATGAGTCAGACATTTGCATCTAAGCATGATTAGAAGATAATTAAGGTAGACAAGGGTGGTTAGAGTATAAGTTCAGCTGGGGCTACTATTTCCACAAACCAATTAGTTAGAGATGTGCTTATCTCCATACAAGAGAGGGAGTATACTATGGATCTTATAGTATTGCCAGGATTAGCCATAGATGTGATATTGGGCATGAAATGGATGAATGGGCATGGAGTTCTTATTGACACATCCACTCGAACCATTATGTTGAGGGAACCTAAAGGGGGTGGTGCTTTTCTAGTGCCACTTCCCAGAAGTTTTGATCTTCAAAACTTGTCTTGTGCCATCCAAACCACTACTCTCTATGATATTCCAGTAGTTTGCGAGTTTCTTGATGTATTCCTAGATGAATTGCCTAGTTTGCCGCCAGATAGGGATGTGGAGTTTAAGATTGAGTTAGTGATAGGTACAACACATATCTCAAGAAGACCCTATAGGATACCACCCAATGAGTTAGCTGAACTTAAAATTTAGCTACAAGAACTTTTGGACAAAGGTCTCATTCGACCTAGTTCGTCTCCCTAGGGTTGTCCAGCTTTATTTGTGAAGAAGAAGGGCAAATCCTTGTAGATGTGTGTGAACTATAGGCCACTCAATGCAGTAACCATAAATAACAAGTATCCTTTGCCTCACATTGATATTTTGTTTGATCAACTGTCAAGAGCAAATGTATTCTCTAAGATTGACTTGAGGTCAGGCTATCACCAGATCTAGATCAGGGCAGAAGATGTACCTAAGACAGCTTTCTCAACTAGGTACGGCTTGTATGAGTATTTGGTCATGTCTTTTGGACTGACAAATGCTTCAGCCTATTTCATGTACTTGATGAATTCGGTGTTCATGCCCGAGCTTGACAAGTTCATGGTCATGTTTATTGATGATATCCTGATTTACTTTGAGAACAAGGCAGATCATGTAGAGCATCTAAGAGTTGTCTTGTCTAGGCTGAGAGAGCATAAATTGTATGTGAAGTTTAGCAAGTGTGAATTCTGGATGAAGAAAGTACCTTTCTTGGATCATATATTATTTGAAGATGAAATCTCTGTAGACCCATCTAAAGTACAAGAGGTCATGGATTGGAAGGCCCCCACTTTGGTTCATGAAGTTCAGAGTTTTCTAGGGCTAGTAGGCTATTATCATCGTTTCATCCCTGACTTTTCCAAAATAGCTAAGCCCATGACCAGATTACTTCACAAGGATGAAAAGATTAATTGGACTCTAGAGTGTGAGGCTGCTTTTCACACTCTATGAACCTTGCTAACCACTGCTCCTGTTCTGGCATAGCCCGACATTGAGAAACCTTTTGATGTGTTTTGTGATGCATCGGGTACAGGTTTAGGGCATGTGCTTATGCAAGAAGGTGAGTTATTGCCTATGCTTCTCGAAAGTTGAGGAAGCATGAAGTCAACTACCCTACACATGATTTAGAACTTGCCATAGTTGTTCATGCATTGAAGATATAGAGACATTACTTGTTGGGAAACGTATGTCACATATACACTGACCACAAAAGTCTCAAGTATATCTTCACTCAACTAGAGCTGAACATGAGACAACGTAGATGGTTAGAGCTGATCAAAGACTATAATTTGGAAGTGCACTACCATCCAGGAAAAGCCAATGTTGTAGCAGATGCGCTTAGTCTAAAATCTCATTGTAATGCCTTAGAAGCATTGTTGGAAGATGGGTTTAATCTATTGCATCCTGTTGTGCTACACAACATCACTGCCAATTGTTCACTTGAGAGCAAAATCATAGAACTACAGAAGATAGATGTAGGTGTGTTTCATATAAAGAGAAAGATAAAGAAATAGGAAACCAAGCATTTCAGGTTGGATGAAAGAGGTGTGCTATGGTTCAAAAAACGACTAGTGGTACCAAAAGACCGCGAACTTAGAAATCAAATCCTAGATGAAGCTCATTCATCTAAGTTGTCCATCCATTCAGGTAGTAGCAAAATGTATCAAGATTTGAAACCCATTTTTGGTGGACCAAGAAGAAGAAAAAGATCACCGCCTATGTCGCTAGGTGTGATAATTGCAGTAGGGTCAAAGCGGATCATCTAAAACCTGCTAGATTGCTCCAACCTTTGTCTGTTCTAGGATGGAAGTGGGAGGAGATCAGCATGGACTTTATTGTTGGACTTCCACCCACTCAGAAAGGTTTTGACTCGATATGGGTAATTGTGGGCCGATTGACAAAGTCTACGCATTTTATTCCAGTTAGCACCCGCTACCGACCACATGAATACACAACATTGTATATCACGCATATAGTGCGACTACATGGGATACCAAGAACCATTGTGTCAGATAGAGGATCCCAATTCACTGCTTGGTTTTGGGAGCACTTGCACAAGCAATTAGGTACCAACCTAGTTCGAAGCTCAGCATATCACCCTTAGACCTCCGGACAGACTGAATGAGTAAATCAAATCTTAGAAGACATGTTGAGGGCATGTGTGATCTCTTCCAAGGGTTCATGGAAAAAATGGCTACCTTTAGATGAGTTTTCCTACAACAATAGTTATCAAGCAAGTATCAAGATGACTCCTTTTGAGGGCTTGTATGGTAAAAAATGTAGAACTCCTTTGAATTGGGTTGAGCCCGGAGAAAGGAGATACTATGGCATTGATTTTGTCACAGAAGCTAAAGAAGAAGTACGTATTATCCAACAACATATGAAAGCTGCTCAGTCTATCAAAAGAGCTATGCCGACAAGAGAAGATGGCCTATCGAATTTGAGGTAGGTGACTATGTATACCTCAAGGTATCACCCACGAAAAAGGTGCAACGGTTTGGTGTGAAAAGGAAATTAGCACCTAGATATGTAGGCCCATACAAGATCATCGAGTGAAGTGGATGGGTAGCTTACAAGCTCCAGTTACCTCCAGAGATGCAATCTATATTCAATGTCTTCCATATTTCTCAACTAAAAAGATGTCTTCGCGTACCTGATGAAGCTATTGAAACCACCAATATTAAGCTCCAATCGGATTTGACTTATGAGGTAAAACCAATACAAGTTTTGGAAGAAATTAAAAGAGTAACCCGGAACAAGGTTATTAAATTCTACAAAGTGGTGTGGAATAACCACGGTGAACTAGATGCCATGTGGGAACAGGAGGATTATTTACGTAAGGTTTATCCCACCTTTTATGAAAAATGGTAGGTCTTTCAAATCTTGGAACGAGATTTCTATAAGGAGGAGGGGCTATAACACCCTAGTGTTAAGCATTGCATTTGGCACTTGCATTTCATGAGCACAAGCATCATCCAAGCATTAATGAGCATAAACATATGGAATTTCATCTTATTCTTTATATATTATCACATGTGATGTTGATTATATACATGGATATGCTTGTGATCATGTGTGACCAATGCAAGAGATGGTTGTGAGGTCACAAAACACCTCAGACACATCTAGGATGGTAAATGAAACAATATTTGTATTCATGACATGGGCCAATTTTGCTTCTAAGTCCTAGTTTACTCATAATGTCATTTTTTCATGATCCTACTTTGACCAAAGTTGAAATATAGCATAGAGTATTTGCATGGTAGTTCGCAATTAATAAAAGTTGTAGTTCTTGACATGGGTAACAAACTTTATTTAAGGGTCATGAGCTAATTCGGTGCCTAACAGAGTCAAAAACAACTCCAAAGTAGCAATCAGATGCTGTTTTTAGACTTAGGAAATTTTCCAAGTCTAAGAACTGATTTACAGTTTCATGTACCATAGTTTGAAGCTTTGCAATTCAAAAACCAGCTCGAATGAGACCAAGCTCATTTAAACAAAGTTGGAGATCACGTGTAGCTCTACAATTCTTAGTAATGGAATTTTTGCTAATTCTGGACGGATTAGGAGTAATAGTGGTACAAAGATGGCTTGTCAGTTGGCCTGACGGCTGATTTGAATTGGCCGCCCGAGCGCGTCGTGGCCGACCGCTGTTAGGCCACGCACGCCGCATGACGGTTGCTCGCCGATGTTGGCCCGGCTGGTTAGGCCAGTAGGGGGAGAAAAGGGAGGTGAAGCCGCTGCGCTCGGTCATTCTCACTCTCTCGCTCTACTCTCTCCCTTGCTAATTCGCTGAGTGGAGCCATGCTCACCGTCGCTGCCACACACCTTTGCCACACTCACACGCCACAGCCACAACACCATCGTCAAATCCATCATGCCCATAGCTCCGCCACCATCTCCTCTACCTCCCTGACCTGCCAGTGCCACCATCCGAGCCAAGGTAAAGCCGCATTACGCGTCGCCATCGCCACCATGGCCACGGAGCGCCGCTGAGCTCTGAGCTCACCGTGGCCAGCCCTCTCTACTGCTCCTACCTCCTTCTCCCATGGTTCGTCATTGCCTTAGGTCACAGAAGCTCAAGCCGTAGCTGGTTTAATCGCTACCGCCGCCACCGCGCGGGTACGAGAAACCATGCCGAGCATGCCTGCCATGGCCGTGAGCTCAAGCTTGTTGTGGCTGACCCTAGCTAGACCCCATCGTTCCCCCATAGCATGTGTTTTTGTAATGCCATGAACCCTAGCACCATCCCCAAAGATGGAGACCCATCACCGACCACTGTCTCATCAAAATGGCAAGCGCCACCTCGTGCGCTATGCGCCTTCACGCCGCCATGCACACGATTGGAGCACACCGCCGCTCCACCGTGACCTAGACCAAACCCTAGAGCTCCGCTAGGACCTCCTGACGCTGTAGCCACGCTCTCCTGACCATATCATCGCTGAAGACGACGAGGCCACTATAGAGCACCTCCGCCGTGCCGCCATTATCAATGGCGAGGTTGCTCTGGTGATGCACCAAGACAACTGAGCATACCCCTCAATGCGGCTTGATGAGGCGAGTGTAGTGATGAAGACCTCACCGCCGATGACCTCACTGTCGGCGAGATATAGCCGATCAAACGCCGCGCTTTGCTCCTATGTCGCTGACGTGTGGGACCAGTTGATCGCGGGGCCCAGCTGTCGGTGCCTCTGGGTGCACTGGACCGGGTGCACCTAGCTGTTGGGCCTGATTTGAAATTTGATTTTATTTATTTATTTTCACATATTTGAATGCAAACTTCAAAAATTTATATCTTGAGCTAGGAGTATTCAATTTGAGTGAACTAAATTTTGTTGGATTCATCATGAAGTGTACTATTTGATAAAAATATGAAACCTACTATTTTTGGTATTTTTCTGAGGGAATTAAATGGAGCTAAATAAGTGTTTTTAAATTTGTTTCTATCTTGTAAAATGTATAACTTGAGCTAGGGAAGTGCTAAAATTGTGATTTCAATTTTGTGGATCTTGTGTTGTAATGCTCTAGCTAGGAAAAATACTAAACCTGTAGAAGACATACTTGAAATATGGTCTTTCTATTTAACCTTAATTATTTGCTAGTTTGTATTGAAAATAAATGGGGTAATAATATATAACATATGATCATGCAAATTTTTATACAGTGTTTTTATGCTAGGATGAAAGTAAAAAATATTAAATCTGTTGTTTGACACTTTTCACTAGGCTAAACTATTTTTGCTAAAATAAGCCTATGCAATCTGTCATTTTTGTAGAGGTTGCTATACTAAGCCAAATGGAATGAAATTTGTATAGTAGACTATTGGGGTTATAGGTAACCTACTGTAATTTTGTCAGAATTTATTGAGTACTGGAAATATTTATCTTCTAAATCACCTTATTATGTAAGGAAAATTAATAAATGAATATAAATAAATTATTTGGGCTTAACCATGATGTTTTCTAGGGTGGTTGTGATGCATATGATCTATTGATGTTAGTAGTGGGGCTCAGAAATAATTGGTTCTCGGCAACTAGTTAATTTTGGCTCTATAATTCAATTGGATGACTGCATGTATAGTTTCTGTTGCCATGGTGTTGTCATAATGAAGATGACGTTTTCTATGAATCTTGTTAATAAAAAAGTTATAGATAACTTATTCATCTTGTTTGCCCTAAAATTTCATGGTCATAGGCTTAATGGTTTAAGAGTTATAACTATTAGAAGTCTGCTATCAGATTTGCTTGTCCTCTAGATAGATCTAAAAGATTGAATTGTTTGATCTAGATAGTTACTGAATCACCTTAAGATGATTAAAATAAGGTTGTAGGGAATTTCATAAGCTTTCTAGAAAGTCCACAACCATATTGTTTGGATGTGTATAACTCCAGTTATGGTCAAAACAAGTAGCTGTTGTCTTGCAGCTCAGAAAATGCTAAATAGGAGTTTGTTTAATTACTAGAGAGGAGGTATGCACCTACTAAGTAAAAGAAGTTAATATTGTTATCACCCTAATACCTTGTTGTGAAGGACATTTATATTTATACATCATATCATATCATCCATATCATTACCGTGCATTCTTGTATCTTATTTTGCACTCATGCATATAGGATCGCTAGAAGGAATCACACTCTTGGAGTTTGAGGAGGAGGAGGAGAATCAAGAGGCACCACAGCAGGTAGCCCCCAAAAGTGAGGAGCAGGCTCCTGAGGAATTACCAAAGTGCCCCAATCATAGGCCTACCTTCTTTCTGAAAGGCAAGCCCCAGAGCATTCTAAGCCTCCTATGTTTTATAAAATATCACTTGAGTCCTTTATATTGGATGCATTAGGTTATAAGAGTTGATTTGGAAACACTTTATGCATAGAACTACCTTGTCCAGATATATACTTTAAACCCTGTGTAGGTCTAGGATCGAATATATGCTTAGTCATGCTTAGACCGGTAGAAGTCGGGTGATTTTCTGTCACCTGCGAGATATAGGTGGATACCAGAGCTCGGTTGGCTATATTTGCTATCATGGAAAAGAACCATGGGATGATGTAACTAGAGACCGGGCAGAGTCTATGTGTAGGTTGACTCATGTGATTTTGTCTATGCCGATTAAGGACCGTACCGTTGGAGGCCCTCTTATCATTTTGAACACATGCCTCTCACTTAGCTGGCCGGATAACTCGTTCCGACCGCGAAGCCGAGTAGCTCAACTCAGGCCGGTCCTTGTTCTGACAAAGTGCGCACTCTAGATGGTAGTAAGGATGTGTGGGGAGCCAGACGTGAGCCCAAAGGCAGGGTAGTCCTGATCGTTCTGGCAGCTAGTTGTCCCTGGTTGTGCGGCGCTGATCGAACCCACGAAATATGTACTTGAGTTGTACCAAAGGTGACCTAAGACTACCATGGCGCAGGTATGTCTGAGTTTGTGTTAGGAATAACTGCCCAGCTGGTTGTAATCGATTCGAATCGTCGTCTCTCCTAGATAGTTGGAAACTTGGCGGGGGGCCCTTCATCGTAGTAATTGAACTATGGAATGTGATAGTTATGATGAATATGGAAAATATTACACCGGCTATGGTTACTATTGTATGTTACTAATGATATCCCACATGTTTGGCACATGTTAGGTTCTAATCTAGAGATGAATAGCTATAATCAACTTGGTTACCGAATTACAAAATGTATATCTCAACCAGTGGCTTTTATGCAAAATATTGTCAAGCTAGCTCTACTTATAAAGCCTTGCATGATCCTTGGAGTCACTTTATTTTTGGTTTATGACGGGTAAGTCTAGCTGAGTACCTTCTTGTACTCAGGGTTTATTTCTCACTTGTTGCAGATAACACATAGTATCATGGGTATTGTAAGAGCTGCTTCTCGCCCGCAATGGAAGAGGAGTAAGCCAGGGCAAGGCGCTTCTATTTATATATCTTATCTGTGATGCTTTTGCGGGTGGTGATCACAAACTGGCTTGTATTAAATAATGGTGTGAAATGTTAGTTTTAAAACTACTTTGCTTCTACTACTACCTTATTTGGAACTTGAGTTGTAATAAACTTAATCGTACTATGATGTATGGCAATGTATTTGTGAACTCTATGTAACATATGGCATGTATGTTGAATCATGTACGATCTTGGTTGTATGTTGGCGATTAATCGAGACCCTTCGTGGTACTCGACGGACTACTGGGTTTATATGAGCTCAAGTATGATAGTACGACTGCTTCGTAGGCTGCCATTGTACCTGTGCTCTTGTAAATTGGACGGTTCTGTCATATCATTGACTTCAACACAACAAATTTGGTTCTTCCATGCGCCCTGTTGCATGCGCGTGGAAGAAGGTAGTGTTGCTGTCTCCTTCCCCAATTGCTCTGGTTTTTCCCTCACTCCAGTAGGTAGCCCGACCCTTGAGCTCATGAGCCGCTCGGACCTGTAGTTCTGCACTTGAGAGACTCCGTCCCTCCTCAAGACAGTTAAATAAAAGTAGGATGAATCTGTAATTCCAGATGAGTGCAGGCCATGTCAGGTTACATCATGCCGAAACCTTAGTCGTAGCTCTCACAAATTTGAGACATCCCATGAGCAGACCAGTAGCACCGTTCGAGTGGAGAGCTTCGAGTTAGGCTGAGTGCAATGCAGGAAGGAAGAGGGGATTAATAAGCCATGAGTTCTCAAAGTAGAAGATGGTCAGCATAGGATATCTTTGGAAACAGGCACCATTATAGGAGTATGATCCGAGGTTGGGCATGGAAAGGATAGGAGGGAGTGAGGAGATGAGGTCCAAATTGATGAACATTCGGTTGAAGCGAGCAAGAGTGGGTGGGTTTATTTTATTGGACCAGGTATAGTGACGATCGAGAAGAGGTAGCTCATCGAACCCAAGCCGATTGATTGTATCATTGAAGGTAGAACAAAGATTTGGGTGGGATAGGGGAGGGGGTGTTTTTGTCCTCTGGAGTTTGAACGAGGTTGAAATACCAAGCAGAAGCCAGGGGCTAGAGATATGAGGGGCAAGCTCCTCAAGATCCTCAAGGAAGATGATAGAGTCCATGTGTCCGAGGGGGCATAGATGTTTGTGATGGTGATATGGTGGCTAGGTGTTGTAGAGGTGAGCACAATGGAGAGGGAGTGTCTTTCTGAGATAAAGGACTCAAGAGAGAACATGCAGGGGCCTTAGGTGGTGAGTATGCCGCCATGCTCCGATGGCGCTAATGAAGTTGAAAGAAGAAGCAAGGTTTGGAGGGAGGATGGAAGAAGATTTTAAGCACGATATGTCCTAAAGTTTTGTTACCTAGAGGGAAAAAACAGAGGGAGTTGCTACTTGCAGAGCATCGCACACAACTGTGCACTTATTCGGTTCACCCAAACCACAAATGTTCCAGGTCAGCATAGATAATAAACCAGAAACATTGCCCATTAACATGGAGAGACACCATACACGCTTGCACATGTGCAGTGATGCATTGGAGCAAATACACCGACGCACTATGACAACTAAGGAACCTAACATAGGCTGTGTTTAGTTCGCGAATTTTGAGAATTTGGCTATTGTAGTACTTTTGTTTTTATTTGGCAATTATTGTTCAATCATGAACTAATTAGGCTCAAAACGTTCGTCTCGTAATTTCCAACCAGACTGTGCAATTAGTTTTTTTCGTCTACATTTAATGCTCCATACACATATCGCAAGATTCGATGTGATGGCTACTGTGGCACTTTTTGGAAACTAAACAAGCACATAAGCTACCTGGCAACAAACACAAGCCGAACAACATCAGACATGGAGGTGGACACATGGCAGCTTTGCCAGCTACAGTGCAACCACGCAAGACGAGGTCGGGGTAGAAAGGCAAGGCCCTGCTTATGGCCAAGACACACACACACAAAGGCAACACCACTGAAATACTCCCAAAGCTACAAAAGATAGAACGAGGCAAAATGCATCCAGAGCTCAGGGCATCCCTGTGATGGTTCCTCATTTTGGGGTGTTATCCATCACCCCCACGGTGTTCGCTCCTGCACAGCCGAGTCCATCCGCGGACACGAGTTTTGATGTATGATTGCCTCTAGTGCTATCTAAAGATGAATTTGTTGTAATCCCACAAGTAAATAGTGGAAGAGGATTTGGTTGGTTTGGTTCAATGGCTTTTACCCCGATTTTGGGGTTTTCCACATTAAATATGATGTCTTGCAATTTGATGTGATGAGTGACTACAACTAGTTGGGACTGCAGTTCTGTGTGATCATTTCCAATCAATTGCCAATGCGGTTGATGTGATGACAATTGGTTGTAACCGGTTGTGACTGTTGTTATACCCTCCATTTATATGTTTGACGATGCATATTTTCCATCCGTGAGTAGGTGATGATTTTGGGATGATTTCAGCAAGTTTGTGTTTGTGTGGTTATGCCAACACCCCCCTCATTATTAGAAACAAAAATTGCAAATAAAGATACGTGCATGCATGTGTATCAATAAGTACAAAGAAAAGGGGAAAACTATATTTATTAGCTATGGGTCGATGATTGTCACCATATGTCTCCAAATCATGTAGATATAACTTTCACTCAAATTGGATATATGCACATCATCTTATTTCATGATATATAGATGTTGTTTATCTTCTCCATGTATATGATATATCCGTGTAAGGGTGTGTTTGGGAGGAACTCTTTCATGCCCACTCCGTTGTCTGAGCCAGAGCCCTCCGGACATAGGCACTTTTTATGGATTCGCGTCCGTATGATAAAAGGGCTCCGGCTCATGATTTGGCTCCCAAAAGCTTCTCCGCATGGAGTCATTTAGTACAGCTCTGTCCGCTTCGACACCAAAACAGGTTTAGAAGTCGGTGCAAACGCCACACCAAATAGGCGCTAAGAGAAAACTAACTAGTCAAATGCAGGACAAGTATACCGATCATTAGTTGTCATCGACACGAGCAATACTCCCTCCATCCTAAAATAAATATCATTCTCACTTCCTAAGAAGTTAAACATTTTTAACTTCGACCAAACATATATAAGAAAATAATTATATTTATGGTGCATAATTAGCATCATTAAATGAACCATTAAATATATTTTCATCATATATTTGTTTAGAGATATAAATATTGTTAACATTTTCTATAAATCTAAGTTAAACTTAAAAAAATTTTACCAACATTCATTCCACAGCTACACTTATGTTTTTAGAACAGAGGAAGTACGTCAGATGCTGCCATGCCAGGAAGATATCACAACTCGGGTCAACTTGAGTACCGTAAAGAATATTGATTCATCACTGTCTGTACGTCATGTTTACGTGGAAAATTTGAAGATCTGTACTAGTACTACTAGGGCCTCCTGCAACTGCAAAGCAATGGCACGGGATTCAAGGCCACTAACAAGAGGCCTAGATTGCTGGCTAGTGATCCTCATCTATTTAGGGCCTGCATGAGGGACGGAGTGCATCCAAATAGTCAAACATTTATGGGCTAGGGTCTCTGGTTAATGCGGTTTTCAAAAACTGCTGTATCACGAAACCACAAAACTATGATTTAAAGAAAAAGAGGTGATAAGTGAAGTTTTTAAAACTCTAAAAAGACTACAGTTTTGACAAAACCATGATTTTAGAGACTACAAGATTTGTTGCATAAAAAAAACCATAATATTTTATAAAACCATAGTATTTCCCCATACTTTAAAAATACTTTGCATAAAAAAAAAGACCTAGGCCTGTTCCGGATACAGCGAGCAGTGTTTGGTTGCCTGATTGTTAGTGTGGATCAGACTCCGCTGATGCAAAAGCAGCCAGCGAGCCTCGCCCGAGAAATAAAAGTGAAATCCGTTTCTCAGGAGCCAGACTCGGCGGATGCAAGATATTAAAAAAAAATAATGCTATTAGTATATGACTAGAATAATTTATGTCAGACTCGCCTTGAATCTAGGCCTCCAAGGCTCGATTCACCGCCCACTCTGCCAGATCTGCTGGCGCTACAGCCTGGGTCGCCGGCCGACGCGGGGAGCTCGTATCCTATGGCCCGCGTCCTCAGGGCAGTGGGTTTGTGTCCTCAGGTGCTGGGGAAGACGACCTCTGCCCAGAGGTATGCTCAGCGAGGCAGGCCGCAATGTGCGGCCCTACCCCAAGTCCACCGTCCTCGCTCTCCCTGTTCGCCACCCCCTTCCACCCAGAGAGGGGTGCGGTGGAGGCATTCCAAAGCTCGTCATTGGGCGGAGGATGGTACGTTGGGCGTCTCCGATGCGGGGTTCTCGTCGACTGTCTCCCCATCCCCCTACCTCGATGCGGGAGTAGCAGACACGAACAACTTCGTCGGTGCCTAAGAGAGCCTGGATGTGTTCAATCGTTGTCGGAGGCACGCACTGCGACGTCTCCTGCCGCCTCCGATCTGGACACCCATCTTCGATACCATGCCAAATTTTGATAAAAAAGGCTACTTTAATTTAAGCACCATGCTTAATTTAAAAAGCCTATGGATATACTACGTATGTACATCCAAACTAGAGTATACAACATAAACAAGGAAGGTATGGTTTTTATGAGCCGGTTATTTTCTTATGAAGATAAATATGAGTGGAAGAGTTTGGTTAACGTTTATTTACCTTTGCATATCTGAGTGTTCTTACCGGCAGCGTATGTGGATGAAGCTCGAAGTTGCTGCAACGGTTGCATGATCACGTATTGTCCAACTCAGGCAAATACCAATGCTAGGTCATACACACAAATAGTATTTATAGACCATGGGCCTTGGTGATAGCACAAGGTTCAGAAGAGAACCCGTCTTGTGGTTCCTTCTCTCTTTCTTTCTTTCTCTCTCTTCTTTTTTTCTCTCATTCTTTTTTTCTTTCATAATAATTTTTAGTTCCTTTTTTTCAGCAAGGTGGAGCTAACATCATTTTTTTAAGTAGGATGGTTTTTGGTGTGTATAGAACTTGGGACTCTCACCATCTACTCCCACACTTGGACTTTTGTGTAAAAGTCAAGCGTGCAGAGTCAGGGCCTCCTCTTTGAGCATGTTCTATCACCAAAGATCATCAAGATATGTAGTTGATGCAGCCCCCGTGGTTTCAAGCATCGTATGTCGCTGTTCTTCTTGTTCTTGCTTTTTTTTGTTAATAAGAAAGTTGTTTTTATAATAATCCCTCTTTTTTAAGATAGTCCGGGGTATCTCCTGGCAGTGCTTTGTTTATGGTCATAAGCTTGACCTTAGGAACTATATCTTGTAGCTAACAATAGTGGTTTAGCTCCCAGCTACACCACTAGGCACTTTACATTATCATTCAAGCTGCAAGGTTAGTACCACCGTGCATCTACGAGATTTGTATTTATAATAAACATATGCATCCAAAACTATCCTTCCAAAAAATTTGTAAATGAGGAGTGATAGGTGGTTGTGTTCCTCGTAGGGGCACGGGGTACAAAGCAACATGTCCATGGCACAAGAGTTTTTGTTCCTAAGGGATTTATCATGCAGGATTAACGTTGAATTTCGACCATCATCGAGAACAACGTTTGGATGGCCAGAGGGACATGGCTTGCGTTCGAGTGAGGGTGATGGTGAAATGAATGGGGTTATGAACTTCACCTCCTCAAACGGGTCATTGTTGGAATGATGCTACGCCATTGGGATATCTACATGAGTGGTGGAAGCAGTCCTCCCAAACTCTTCATTTAGGCTTCCATCGGTAGGTTTTTCTTGGACAAGCTTTTCAAAGAGATAGCCTATAAGAAGTTCAAAGTCGAGGATGGCATTGCGGGGGCATGACCTCCGGTACCCACAAGATAAGACATGGGCCACGCCTATAAATGTCCATGCAGCCCGAGGCACGACGGCACGGCATGAAGCCTGTTTTTTTAGCCCAACATGAGCATGGCCCAACCCGTAGACGTGTGGGCCTGGGCTGGCCCGGCCTGGTATAGCAGGTCATGCCTGGGCCGTACCCTAGGCTCGTGGGCTGGCACGACATGGCCCGACTTTTTAGGGTCAGCCCAACAATGGCCCGCCACCCCCTCTCCCCCACGGCCCAAAGGCGACGACCCAGCTGCTCTCTGCCTCCCCTTCTTCCCCATGGCCCAAGGCGATGGCCCAGCTGCTCTCCGCCTCCCCCTTCATATATAAGCGGCGTCGACTCCCTCTAACCTCCCTCACCAAAGCTTAAATCATCCGGTCATCTCATTCCCCACACAGGCACCCACCCGCGCCACTCCACCCTCTCGAGTCGCTCTCGCCTCGCCGTCTCTGGTGACCTCCCCTGACTCCGGTGACCTCGATTCGATCCGCCTGCCGCCGTCGAGCCGCTCCCTTCTCCTCCCTAATACCCTCCCTCTCTCTCATCTCCATCTCCCTCTCTCCCCTCTACCCCTCTAGATCTTAGTGATTATGTGAGTTCTTGTTACTGTCTTCCCTCCACCACCGCTCACCGTCCTTGCTAAAGGTGTGTTGTCTTCTCTTGGGGGCCGTCGTCTTCTCTGGCACCGGGCTCTGGTTGCGTAGGTAAACCCTAACCCTAACACTAACCCTCTTCTTCTATCTTGATATGTCTGACTATTTCTGATTCTATCTGTTCCTCTTCCTCCTTCATCTATTTGCGTAGGTCGGTAGCCGATGCTTCGTCCTCTAGCTGTGCATAGAGCGAGCGAGGCTGCCGCTCGCACCATTGAGGAACGGGGCTGGAGAGGCCATGGTTGAAGACAATGGCATCCTTCCACTAGGCCTAGCCCCCAAGGGTGATAACGACGATGCCACCCGTGACAACGCTGCTGCGTTGTTCAGTATCAATCTCAGAGACGACTATGCTCCGAAAGATCTAGACAACGGCGGTGGTGAAGGGGTGATGACGACTGGGACCATGGTCGACTCCACTAGCTCTACTCCATCTATTACTGGTACTGGTACCTCTATTGGTTAGCGTAAATTTGCTATGTGGGCTGATTTTGATGAGATCTATGAGACTGTGAATGGAGTTAAGATCTGCACTAAAGCTACCTATAAAATGTGTAAGAGTACTTTGTCTGCTAGATCTAGTACTAGCACTGGTCACTTGAAGAGGCACCATAAATCTTGTAAGCAAAAAATTGATCAACATGCTAGGATTCAGTCTAGGCTTGCTTACAATCTTAATGGTTCTGTGCATAACTAGGACTATAAACCTGATATTGCTATATCTAAGTTGTGTCGCTTGATTGGTAGGCTTGATCTGCTATTAGGTATCAGTGAGACAGAGGCCTGGGAGGAGTACATTGTTCATGCTCATAACCCTAGGTTTGTTAAGGTATCTAGACAGACCACCACCAGAGATCTTAGTAAGCTATTTACTAAACGTCATAACATTTGGTCTGGCAATGCTAAGGAAGACTTCATTACTGTTGTTGCTCATTATTTCAGTGCTAATTAGCAGTTACAGAAAAAGGTTATTGGTTTTAGGTTCATTGAGGTGAAACATACCAGTGAAAATATTGCTGAAAGAATTGCTTGTGTGATTGAGGAGTATGGTCTGATTGATAAGGTTTTCTCTATAACTTTAGACAATGCTTCTTCTAATGCTAGGGCTATGAGTACTTTGACACCTCTGTTTGCTAGTTATTTGGGTGTTGGTCCTTCACCTGAGCCTGTAGATCCTTCTAAGGTTAGCTATAGTCTTATGCAACAACATTGTGCTTGTCATATCATTAATCTGATTGTAAAATCTGGTTTAAAGCGGTTCAAACCTTACTTAGAAGATTTAAGACCTGCTATTAACTTCTTGAATTCCTCTAATCAAAGAATTGCTATGTTTAAGAACTACTGTACTGCTTAGGGTGTTAGACCTAAAAAGTTTGGCTTAGATATGGATGTTAGATGGAATGCTACATACCTTATGCTTAAACACTTGGTTCCATATAAGGATGTTTTTTCTATGTTCATTAATGCCAATTATGGGTCACAATTGTTGTATGCAAGGCATTGGCATGTAGCTGAGAAGATATTAGAGTTCTTGAAAATATTTTATGAAAGCACTGTTGTTCTTTCTAGTTTTTATTATTTAACTAGTCCACTTATTCTGCACCATCTTCTTGATATTGCTTCACATTTGCATGCAAGTGAAAAAGATCAAAATCTAATGTCTATTGTATATCCTATGAAGCTTAAATTCCTTAAATACTGGCAGGACATACCTCTGTTATATTCATTTGCATGCATTCTTGATCCTAGAGCTAAGATGAGAGGTATATTTAATGTTTTGCAATTACTTAAAGAGTACACTGGTTGTGATTACAGTTCATATTATGCTGATGTGAGAACTAAAATTTACAAGTTGTTTAACAAATATGAGAGAAAGTTTGGGTGCAGCTAGGTCTCAAAGGGCTACACAGCCTGCAAGCCATATAGGTAAAAGAAAACAGGCATGGGGAAGGATTTTTGGAGGCTCTGGATTTGGTGTTGTTGGTCCTTCCCCTGTCTCTGCCCCCACTTCATCTACATCTGGTTCTATTATGCGTGAGCTCACAGTTTATGTTGACAGTGACAATGTCACTACATATGAGGATGATTTTGATTTACTTCTCTGGTGGCGTGACCACAAACTAACCTATCCAATCCTATCTATCATGGCTAGAGATATTATGTCAGTTCCTATTTCTACCGTCTCTTTAGAATCATGTTTCAGCTTAGCAGGAAGGATCAATGAGGAGCGGCGACGACGTTTGTTGCCTAAAACTGTGGCGATGCTGACTTGCATAAAGGATTGGAAGTTAGGAGAAAGAAGGTTACATCATGCTGTTGACAACCAAGAGTTGGAGGATTCCTTCAAGAATTTATATCTCGATGAAGATGAAGCTAGTACATCTGGGGGTGCTACTGCTGGTACATCTAGGGGTGCTGCTGGTTGAGACTAGGGGTGCTGCTGGTATATTTGGAGGTGCTGCTACTGGTACATCTTGAGAGTTGAGACTTGAGACTTGAGACTTGAGACTTGAGACTTGAGAGTTGAGAGTGTGATCTGTAACTGTAATCTGTATCTATTTTCTGTGAGACTTTAGACCTTTAAACATGTTTAAGACTTAATTAAGAGCTGTGCTACACTCTTTTGCCCTTTCTAGGATTTCTCACAAGGGTGAATTTTACCTAGAAAGTTTTTAATGAGGCAACATTACACAAACAACTCAGTTATCTTAATTGTCTCTCTTGTGTCTTTTGTTTTGTTGGATTTGGTCATTTGGAGTTGAGTTTAGTTTTGATTTATGAATGTGAAATTTGGTAAGTGACCTGATTGAGTGATTGTGAATGTGGACTTAGAAGTTGTAATCTATGAACTTAGAATTTATAATCTGTGCTTGTGATCTGATTGAGAATGTCATATTTGCTAAGTGCTATATGAGATGAATTTTTTGAGGTGATTTAAGGGGACCGCGCTGTGGGCTGGCACGGCCTGCAGAATTGACCGTGCTCAATGGGCCAGCATGGCCTAACTACTGGCCCATAGGGCCGTGCCTGGGCCATAGAGCAGGCACGGTGCATGATTCGGCACAGCCCAAGCAGCCCATGTGCCATTCTAGCCTGAATGCTAGCGGGGCCAGGTCTGCCCGGGCCCGGGCTAGACCGATGGCCATATATAGCCGCGCCCAAAGGTGGCCCAGCCTACAAGATCAAGGCGTGTACCATAAGGTTATAAAAAGATGTGATTTATTGTATAATACCAAATAGGATATTTTCTTATAACCCTACCCCTCCAGAGTATATAAGGAGAGGCAGGGGTCCCTTAGTGGACATCTCCACATATCTCAATGCAATACATCAAAACACATGATGTAGGTATTACGTCATACTGACGACCGAACCTGTCTAAATCTTGTGTCTCAGTGCTTATATTACCATCTAGTTCGTATCTCGCGCATCTCCACCAATTCATCTACTACCATGGGCATAACCCTCAGTAGACTATCGGTCGTATTTTGTCGACAGGCATAGATGTGGAAGTCTAGGTGAACCTCGGTTTCATTTATTATTATGATTGACACGACCTTGGCAATCCCACAACACTCGAAGATGAGTCCCGGGGACTTTTAAAAAGTTTGTTGGTCGAGACTAGCGGCATGTTGCCCAAAAGTTTGTTGTGCCAAATGTGTTTTGAGGTATTGCCATAATCCCCGAATTCAATAGGGAACTCCGAAGGATGAATTAATCTTTCCTTCGGTGTTCGCAGTTCGGGTGAGGGCTCATTAGTTGAATCTAAGGATGGTATAGGTTCAGATTCGACCGATGAGGACTCCTCAACACTCAACATGACTTGCGCCTAGAGGGTTGTATTTCTCATGATGGGGGGAGTATAGTTTTCTAGTAAGTTTTCAAGGAATTTCACTTGTTCTGTCATGGGTTTGTGTGTGAAACGACCTCTGGCAGTCATCTCTAGGCATAGGTCAGCATGTATGTCAATACCCAAACAAAAGAGTCACAACAATATGCTATCGGGTAAAGACAAGTCTAGGCTGGTGTGTATTAGCACTGAAAATCTGGCCTAGGCTACACCTATAGACTCCTTCTTACACTGCTCAAAGTCGAGGATTGACCTTGTGAAAGGTCAAGATGGCGGACTAGAGGGGGGGTGAATAGTCTTTTCTAAAATTAATCGCGTCGGCTAACCGAAACATGTGTGGAATTATAACTATCGGTCTAGCCAAGACTACACCCCTCTATCTATGTTCTCTAGTACCTTCCAAAGATACTAATCAAGCAACAAAGGTGCTGGGCTAGCTAGAGCTCACCTAACCAATTCTAGGAGCAAGGTTACACAAACCTATGCCACTAGTACTTTAAGCAACAAGGGAGCTCCTACACATGCTAGTAAGCAAAAGCACAAAGCTAACTAAGCTCACTAGCAATGCTCAATAACAAGGCAACCCATGCCTAATTAGAGAGCGCAAAAACTTAGCTACACAAACTAAGCAATGTGACTAACAAAGTTACTAAAACCAAATTAGCCACGTAAGGGAGCTACTTCTATGCTACACAAGGAAGAAGGTAATTAGCAAGCTACACAAGCTATCTAATTACAAGAGCAACTACACAAGCTTAATATGTATAAAAGTAATTGCAAGCTTGTGTAATGGGGATGCAAACCAACGGGAAGAATAAGGTTGACACAATGATTTTTCTCCCGAGGTTCACGTGTTTGCCAACACGCTAGTCCCCGTTGTGTCGACCGCTCACTTGGTGGTTCGACGGCTAATTAGCATCACCCGCTAAGCCCGCACGTCGGGCGCCTCAAGAACCTACCCCAGAAGTGAGGGTAGCTCAATGACATGCTTTACTAAAGTTGCTCTTCGCAGCTCCCGCGGGGCGAGCACAAGTGCCCCTCACAAGCACTTCTTCGGAGCGCCGCACAAGCATCTTACGGGCTTCGACGGAGACCACCACCAAGCCATCTAGGAGGTGGCAACCTCCAAGAGTAACAAGCACCATCGGCTTACAACTCGATCACCTAGTGCCACTTGATGCAACCTCACGATGCAATCGCACTAGAATCGCTCACTCACACAATCGAATGATCGCTATCAAGTATATGTGAGATGGAGGGCTCCCAAGCACTCTCAAGCATGGACACAAAGTCCCCCAAGGTGCTCAGCCCTAGCCATGGCTGAAGGCCACTTCTATTTAGAGCCCCAAGGGCTAAATTAGCCGTTACCCCTTCACTGGGCAAAAATCGGGCCGACCGGACGCTCCGATCGTGTTGACCAGACGCTGGACCTCAGCGTCCGGTCGCCCGCAGACAGCCACGTGTCCCGATTCCAACAGTCACGAAGCTGACCGGACGCGGCAGCTTCAACTGACCGGACGTAGAATCCTCAGCGTCCGGTCGTTTTCAGTAAGCTCCCCGAGGCGTATTTGTTCGACCGGACGCGTCCGGTCCACCTTGACCGGACACGGACCAGCGTCCGGTGCAATACCCTTGGTACTGTGCAGACCCGTCAGTTTGATCGGACGCACCCTGCCAGCGTCCGGTGCTTCTAGACCCAGTGTCCGGTCAGTTGACCGACGCTAGCGTCTTCGTGATCAACTCGTTTTCACTTCTAACTTCTTCACCCTTGCTCCAATGAGCCAACCACAAGAATTTGCATCCGGCGCAATAGAAAATAGGCATTCCATTTTCCCGAAAGCGTCGATGTGCCAAAACCCAAACCCATCTCAATCCTGCAAACACCACCTCCTTTGTAGATGTGCCAACACCACCAAGTGTACACCACCATGTGTATGTGTGTTAGTATTTTCACAATCATTTCCCAAAGGATGTTAGCCACTCAACTTGTCACGCCACTCGATCCTAGCGACGATGCAAAGTTAGATCACTCGAGTGGCACTAGATGACCGATATGCAAACAAGTTTGCCCCTCTTGATAGTACGGCCATCTATTCTAAACCTGGTCATATACTTCTCTACACACCTATGACCGGTGAAATGAAATGCCCTAGGTTATACCTTTGCCTTGCGCATTCCATTCCATCTCCTCCAACGTCGATGCAACATATGCACCAACACGATCAACAATGATATGATCCACTTCATATCATCACGTGATCATATTGGTTCGTCGATCTTGACTTTACTTGCTCTTCACCGTTGCCATTGTCCATCAGCGCCAAGTCTTGCTCAAGCTTTACCGCCACACGGTCCATCACTCCAAAGCCTTCGACTTGCCCTTCACGCTTGCAACCGGTCCATCAAGCCAAGTCTTGTCTTGATCTTCTCCACCTTGATCACATGACTCAATGTCATGTCTCATGTGCAATAAGCTCCTTCATCATCACATGTGTGAGCTTTGCAATATCTCCAAGCCATTTTCACCTCCATGGCATATGTTGCTCACACACATGTACCTGTGGACTAATCACATGTGTATCTCATATAAACACAATTAGTCCACCTAAGTTGTCACTCAATTACCAAAACCAAACAAGGACCTTTCACCTTGGTAGAGAGTCGATATGGAACATAGGGAAGAATGCAAGGTAAAACTTGTCTTTAAGTTCATCCCAGTCCCCATTTGTACTTTCTACGGCATGTATGTACCATTGCTTCGCCTTCTCCATGAGAGAGAAGGGAAACAATTTCCACTTTAGAGTTTCCTGTGTCATGACTGTGATGCTCAGGCACGAACACATCTCCTCGAATTCATGCAAGTGATGGCAGGTGTTGGTGTTTATTAACGTGTCACTTGTTTGAGTACTTAGCCACCTATTATAAACCTATATCCCCTAACTTTACTAGGTTGTCATCCCTAGTGATGATGCTTGAGATATGTATTGGTACTACATAGTATTACTACTAGAATAACGCTAAGCAGTTCTTTAGTAATTATGTGACTAGAGAGAATATATATAAATCTATGAATGAAAAGTATTCGCAAGCGCACAGATAATATACCATTGTAGCATTTTACCCAAGAGTATTCCAGGTATCGTTATTTATATTTTTACCACTGGAAAGGTCTAGCATGGACATGTATTGATAACTTATACTATTGAAGGAGAAATAAACCATAGCCATTACTCTACTCACAACAGGGATAAGTCATATGATAAGATATGTATAAATGATAAGTAATAATAATGATAAATCACTCAGAGCACTCCTTTCTACAGCGTTAGCATGGTCAGGTAGAATATTAGAGGAATAATTCCTAAGTCATTCTTAATTACAAGTCAAAGCATACATTTGATTAGTGCAATTACACCTAATAATCATGGCTATAATCATCATCATATCTACACATAAGGGATATTACTAAGGAAGATTGAGGGCAGAGCTCGTTCTACCTTCATAATCGGACCCTACATGCACCTCTATTCGGGGAGTGGACTACAAAGGATTCAACGGGAGTGTCACATCCACAATCTACCACATGACTTAGAATATAGGGTGTATCTGCAGGTAAACAACATAAAGCACTATGCTTACACAATGTCGACCAACCACCCCGTATACTTTAGAGTGAGCGCTATACGAACTTGTGCATAAACATAATGATAAACTAGCTATACTAAGTATATAATCAACATAGACATTGAACATCATAACGAAGAACATGAATAAGATGAATACTGAGATTGTCATAACAATTGTAACTAGCATATAAAAATAATGGAGAAACAAGAGAGAAGGGGGTACAAAGTTTATACAGAACCACGCTCTTGACAAGATAGGGAATCCAAGCGAAGTCCTACTTGCCTCTCTCTAGATCTATCTTAACTAGCTATGCTATAGAGGAGGAGCTCTGAGGAGATTAGGGTTTCTGTCTTCTCAAATGACTTGATGACTTAGGTTATGCCTGGGGGAGAGGCAGGGGCTCGATTATATAGCCCTAAGGGTCCAATGTGAGTCCTTGGATCAAATCGACTTAAGCAACGACCTAGATGCATCCTCAAAAGTGGTGGGAAACTAACATAGCAACGAGGCTGATAGGGGAGGCCCATAGGGGCGAGGCGGCCCCACCAAGAGGCTAGGTAGCCCCACCTGTTAGGGGGTGGCCCTTTGCTTCGGTGATGTGGCTTCTAGACCCTTCTAGAGTCTTCCCACGTAGGTATCGTGGTGGAACTCCGTATTTTCCTTTGACGATTAGGTCCTACTTGGTAGTTTTCTAATTAAACCCTGCTGGAAACATAGATTCACCAAAACTTATGAAATTTATTAGTTTAAACCCTTAAACCTTCATTGGTGATTATATTTATGTCACTATGCATGTTTAATTGACAGTTTATATTGTTAACTACCATGAAAATTTCCCCCAAGCTTACCTTTTGCTAGTCCCTTAGCAAAACTAAACTTAGTAACTAAATCTGGAGTTTAAGGATTTTGAAAACATTGAAGCAACTCCTCAAAAGTACACATGCGTTCAAACAAGAATTCTTCTCCGGATTAGAATAAACCGATCTGACTTTCAAACCCACCCATATTACCTTTAACCATGGAGCTTCTCAGCCTTCACTTAGGTCTTAAGCAATTAAAAGACAGAACAATCAAGTCAAGCACTATGTCTCAAGTTCTTCGCTCAACCATTATTCTGGAGTTTTTATAGATTTTCAAAATAAAACTCAAAGCTTCCCTTGTATGACACTCTCAAGTCCCTCAATGTTTGTGGTATTTGTGGATCCTTATCAAGGTAATAATAATGTTATGCATTTCTCTTCCTACAACTAAGGCTTATATAGAGTTCATAGGTAGGCAGAAAGCATAGAGAGCATACTTGCAAACCTCGGATTCAAAGAGAGTTAAGTCATACAATCAAATCAAGATGTGCATGTGTGTGGATGTATATGGTGGATATATTTGGTGGCTAACCTAATTCTACTTTGCTCCTTGAAAATATATCTCTCTTTTTAAAACTTAGAAACAATTTTGCAAGAAAACATGGACTATCTTATTCATTTCTTTTTTTAGGCGAGCATCGAAATACTCATTGTTTTCAATATCTCGGACACTTATCCATATTTTTTCTTTCTTTTTTTATGAATAACTTTTGCATAGCCCCATGTCTCTTTCGACTTCAACAAAACTTTTGAGAGATAGCAACAAGAACTTGGAGCATTTATTTGGTGGATATCCTACAGGGCATATTTTTTATGTTTTCTCCAAGTGTAGGAGTAAAACATTTTTGGGTGACTCTAGATGGATGGCATGTTGTTGCGCCTACCCCCAGTATAGGAGTAGTGCATATTTGGGTGGTGTGTACGTGATCTTGATTTTAAGAGCATGACAAACCTCTCATAAGGCATCAACAAAGCTTGACTAAACTCAATGTAAAACAAGCATCAAATATGAGTGAAAGTTTTCCTAATCTAAATATCATATATGGCCTTGATAGGAATTCAAGTTTTGTCATAGATGAGCTCATCATGTAAGATTTTTATGTTTTTCAAAAGATAAATCTCTAGAATTTTAGTATCACTAGGAACAAGATAAACAACAGCTCACACCTTCTCATATCATATTCGTTAATTACCTAGACTTAGATCAAGTGTATGCTACCCACGAGTTTTAAGTTCGAAGTAAATTCTTATATCAAAACAGTTGTATCTAAAACTCGGGAGAATTCAAGGCTACAAACTAGATACTTGAAAGGAATTACGATAGAGCAACTAGTCATCATTTTCATTGCAAGAGATTATCCTCAGAGCTCATTTATTTAACTCCTAAAAACTAGACACACTCTTTTATTTTGTTTTTTATTTTTAAGATCACACCTTACAATATATATAGCTAAGATGAATTTTTATTTTGTTTTTTTGTTTATTATGCATCTTTTTATGACTTTAGCAAATATATAGAAAACTCAAAGATAGTAAAACTGAAAAGGGAAAGAAATACTTAACTAGATACATGGGGATGCTCCTCCCCCAAGCTGGATATTATCGTGGTCTTTCGTAAGATTTGTCTCATCCTTCCAGAAGTGGTCGTGCAGCAGGTATAGTAGCGGTTCAGATGGATGATTTTACTTCTGATCATCCAGCAAAATACTCCAACAAGAACACCAAAGCTCGTGGCATAGATTAGGATAAGGGGTTAGCGGTCAGCTATTCAAAGATTTATTCTTGTGGGTTTAGATAGATTTTCTAATGGTAGAATTTTAACAGGATGTTTATCTAATATTTTTTGGATTTTTTATTTTTTTATATGCCGGAAAGAAAATATGTAGGTATATATATTACCACCACGGTGAATATTTCTTGGGCTTGTTACACCATGAAAATTATTCACATGGGGCTTAAGGATGCAATAATATTTTTATTTTATTTTCTTATACCATGATGATCTGTAGTAATAAAAATTTTTATTTTTCTTTATATGAAATATAACTAGATGTATGCATATATTTTTAACTAATGCAATGCTAATGTATAAAAGTACATTTGATAAAGTAAGAACAATTCATGCAATACTAAAAATAAATATGGATAACTACCAATATTACCTCATGGCGAGGGTTCGGATTTTTAAGTCCTTCGAATAGGACTTTACTCTAGTCTTATTCATTCTTTGGGTGCATCATCCGATCTCGGTGATGGAGACCCTGATGGTTGCATCTCTTATGATTCTGATGATGTCACCTTCTCCTTCCACACCTGCCTAGACTGTGGATTTGTCTTAGGCGGAGTAGGTTCATCTTTCACAGGCGCTTTAGGTTCTTCATCTTTCCGTCCATTCCATCGGGGTTGGTTCCTTTGACGTTGGGATGATCGACGTCTCCTCATGGAGCGGCTTTTCTTCGGCTGTTCATAAGTAGTATAACTATTGAAATAATAGCGTGCCTTTTCTCCAGGGAATTAGAAGTGCACTTGTCTAGATCCGACTTAGATGATCGCGTTGGTGGTGTTGAGGAACGGTCTTCTAAGGATGATAGGTGTATCGTCTTCTTCTTCTCCCAAGCGCACGAAATTACTATTGTAGCACTTTACCCGGAAGTATTCAGGGTATCGTATTTTCCATTGGGAACAAAGGTACTCTTCTAACTAATTCATCCAAGGACAACACAAGGGTAGAGTTGATAGAGGTTGAGATGGATTCCTATGGTTTTAGGGTATGGGTAGATTAACTTTACTTCTACTCGCTTGCTTCGGGCACTGGCTTATACCTGGTCTGCCAGGCACCTCCGGCCTATAGCCTACGTCGAACCTGGACATGGGGGAATACGAGGGATGGATAGGGCTATCACCACCTGCTGCCTACCCCACAACCATGGGAAACAAGGTAAACGAAGGTAACTTCTAGCTCATAAACCATGCTTACGCTATTGGTTACTACTCTAGCGACGACCAGTAACTTCCGTCTTTATCAGGAGTCCTCAAACTAGAGCATCCGCCACGGGGACGGGCGATGAATTCGCAAATAAGTAAGAGTAAAGCTTAACTAATCAAAGACTTTATAACCAATAAAACTACGAACACTCACTTAGCGGAAAAACCCGTTGAAATAGAGATGTTCGTCGAAGTACAAGCTGGGGAGACACCGACAAGCCCGATACTTCCCCAAGCTCTCCTTCACATCTCTCCCTTACAACTCTAGCTAGCTACTAGAGCCTAAGCCATTTGGAGTGTTGCTCTACTTGAGTGAGGTGTGCTCTTTGCCTTTGTGGTGTTGTGTTTTAGAGGGGTGTACCCCTCTATTTATACAAGGAGTAGAGGCGGTGTGGTAGCTATTCTTGGCGTGTCCTCGGCTTCCACCGCCTCAGCATGTCCACATGCCATCGCCTGTAGAAAGGGTGGACGAGAGGAGCCGGTAGGGGGTCGGTCGCCCCTAGGGGTCGGCCGCCCCCTGACCAAGCCACCTCGTCACCGTCTTCGCGTGGAGGGTTGTGGGCTGGACATGGATCACTCCTTGGTGGTGCTTTGCCCCGGTTGAGTTGAGTTGATGGGCGTCTCCCTTGTTCCTTTGCGCGAATCAGCATTGGAAAGCGCCTTTTGATGAAGTTTTCCATGCATTTGTGTTTATGTCCTGCAAAAATAATAATCTCTAAATACATGTGGAACTTTGTCAATAGTAAATGCCTATGTGTTTAGGATTGTCAATTTCTTCTCTTTTCATGTCTTAATTGGCGGTCAGATTTGATCGTTAAGGACCGCGAACAGTGACCACCCTAGCACTTCCTCGACGAAGTGTCCCGCTCAGTGGGCAACAGATCCACCGCTGTCACCTGAGCAGGGGCAATCACAAGTCACGCCACCATGGGTGGCGCAGCCCGTGCCATCGGGTGTCGATGCATCTACGGAGGATGCCACGGTCTTTCCACCATGCTTCGGTCTGACCAAGCCCTTGAAGGATGATGGCCTGCTCAGTGTGCTGCCGAGGGACAACCACTTGACTGTGGTCAGCGACACATCCGTGTGCGACACCTCAAGAGCTTTACCGAGCGAGTGCTGCACAAGGTTGACTCTCCGTTAATTCGTCAGCCTCCCAAGCAATTGTCAACTGCTACGCCGGTGCTACCGTTGCGGAGCAAGCGTCTGACGGCTTAGAGCCTCTCTCGAGTGATTCAGCATACGGCTATAATCCTGCAGACCTCCTAGGACGCTCGCCACAAGCACGCCGTTTGGATGGTTCAACTCTTCTACCTTAATTATAATGATGCGTGAACCTTTTGCATATTCGAGAAAAAACAGTATGTGGTTTACAACTGGTTTTCACAGCTCACAACAATTCTTTTTTCGCAGCTATGTAGCTAGACGCCTAGACACATATCCGTGTATGCAGTTGTAGGCATTTTAAGCACGTCGAGATTCAATCGCTTTGTTTTGCAAATGCAATTTGGACCTCAAAATTCTCTGGTCCCTCAACACGCAACCTGAGACTTAACATCCGTGGAAACCTTTGTGCTGCTCTTCGACTGATGTTGCTACTGAAATTTGACAAGACCACCAGTGCTTGTGCCTGTTCCAACACTGGACCGGGCCGCACCGTAAGGCAATCCCAACAATCGAGATTCCTTCGTTCTGGGTTCAGATTTACTTATTGCGCAAAAACCAACTCAGTTCCTCTGCAATACCAGAACCATGAAATTTCGTCACTCTTGGCACTTGGCAGCACAACACAGAAACGGGAAAGCTATCTATTACTCGAGCATTTTTTGGGCTCCCCTCACTCAATCGGGCGTTCGTCCGATCTGCCCTCTGAACGGCGCGCAGCAAGCGGTCATGGCAGCTAGGTGGTCGGACTTGGGCTGTGCGTAATTGGGCATGGCCTGTGGCCTGTGCAGGTGCATGATGACGTGATAGGTGCAGGTGCAGGTGGCCGGCATGCATGCTAAGTGCGTGTTTATTTCGGGAATTTTGGAAATTTGGTTACGGTAGCACTTTCGTTTTTATTTAGCAATTAGTATTTAATCATTGACTAATTAGGCTTAAAACGTTCGTCTCGCAATTTATAACTAAACTGTGCAATTAGTTTTTTTTCGTCTACATTTAATGCTCCATACACGTATCGCAAGATTCGATGTGATGGCTACTATAGCATTTTTTAGAAAACTTTTTAGGAACTAAACAAGCACTAACCCGTGTAGGTGCAGATAAGTGAATGCTTACCCGTCACATCACCTTGCCCCTTACGTATGCGTGTCGATTTTTTTTTATAGGAGCAAATTACATTTTATTAGGACATATTTTACTATTTTTATTTTGGTGTAAGTTCTATGTTTAATTAGTGTAAACTGACTATTCGTGAATGTAAATGGTCAGAATTACTCGAACAATTATCTGATTATTTTATTGTTTTTTTATTTTCTGTGTTTTATTTGGTTTCTCTTTGAATTTTTTAATTTGGCTTCCATAGAAATAATCTAGCTAATCTTTTTGTTTTATTTGGTCCCCTTTGAAATCTTTCAATTTGGCTTTCATAGAAATAATCTAGGTATTTTTTTATTTTATATGTTCTATTTGTTTGTATTAATTTTGATTATTTGATCTAAATCCAACGGTTATGATAATCGAGTGATTCATGGGCTTAAAACACTCTATTCTACCGCCTGCCGCCAATCGAGTGTTTTTGAGCCCACTCACGCTCGGGCGCCCAGGAGCTTTAAATCACTCGGGTACAAAGTAGACACTCCCGACAGAAATCCCATTTCGTCTTTGACCGGCGTCCCGACACGGCTGCTTTGTCCGTCGATTTCTTGACGTGGGTAAGCAGCATGTTATTATGTTAGTCACTGCCATCAGCCGAGAGCACGTACTTTTCGCTTGGCTTATAAGCCGTACTTTTTCAGCCAACGAACGATATTTTTCTCTTATAACAAAACAACCAACAGTACTTTCAACCATGTCTTATCAGCTAAGCGAATGCTGTAAACACTTGTAGAAGAAGAAGGGAGCACTGGTTGCAGCGGCAGACAGCACGAGGTGAGTGAAAGCAGGAAACACTTGTACGTGCTACTATTACAGATGGAACACGGCACAGACAGTGACTACTGGAGAGTGAAATGCGCCAACAGCCTACGGGCAAGTAAATTGTTGGTTGAGCACTTGAGCTCATGTTGTTGCCACGGCCATGTCATAATCGAACAGTGCCTTCGTTGAAACTGACTTGTGATTCTGCATGTTGGACCCAAGGTCATGCCACCATCAGGGAGTGTGTTGTCGTGGCCAGTTTCTTGCAGATTTGAGTTGCTCATGATGAGGGTGAGGGCGGCCAACGTCGTTGTCCATCTCGCTATTGACCAGGCTGCCCCCAGCTGATTAAAAATATGTTGTCAATGACAAATCCTCTGCCTGTTCGCTTGCTTATATACGATCGTAGATTATAAACTGAAATAATATTTTTCTCTCACACCAAATCAGTCAGCGGTAAATAATCCACGATCGTTTACGGCCTGCCGAACAGGCTGCCTAATGAAAGACATCTGCTCACATGTATCTTTCCGCAACAAGGTCTTGTCTTTGAATCTTTGATCGATCACCGATATTTTCTATTTGAACATGCATAAGTCGTCATATTATGAAACTGCCGTACGTCGAAATCACATCTATACATATGATTTTGGTTATTCCAATCCATATGCTTTAACATAATATATATCAGTACCCAAAGCAAGGTTTTGACATGAACCATGTCTAAAACATACCTGCTCCATCTAAAAAAGAATGTCACATCCTAGGTTTAGATTAATTCAAACTGACTAGGTTTATTAATAAATTATTGACATTTATATCTCTAAATTGGTTGATTATAAAAATATGTTTTATTATTCATTTAATGATATATCATAAATATTAATATTTCTTTTATATATATATTTGGTCAAAGTTGAAACTGATTAACTGCTTGAGAAGTGAGAAAATGACATTATTTTCGGGATGGAGGGACTAATGCCATGTTTGCTCGGCTGATAAGCCATGGCTGAAAGTATTGTTGGCTGATTTATTGTGAGAGAAGAATACTATTTATTGGCTGAAAAAAATATAACTTATAAGCCAAGCGAACATGACGTAATGCATTTGTGAATGGAGGGAGAAGTAGAAACAACACCCACAATTTTACATTGGTTGGGGTGTGCCTGTGGGGGAACAGACAATTCTTTTTTTTTTTATCAGTCTTAATTCTGTGGTGCTGGAATCGAGATGTACCGCTCTCAGGCTTGTGCTACTCTCATCTTAACCAATTAGGTAGTCCGAAGACAAATGATTTCACTAACCATCTCTTAGATTAAGTCATCACTTGTTAGTCAATATACGTGTGTGCTAACCAGTCGATTTTGCTGAATTCTGAACAGGAAAAACAGATTGCTTTGCTACTCAGTAATTTTTAAAATTTTTCATTTTAAATTTTCCACGGCGAGGACCATCCTGAGAATGAAAGGAGGATAGAAACTGGAAATAAAAAAGGCGGAGCATTAAACGACGGGAAAATCGATCAGCTACGGCGGGCGGAATAAGAAGTAAGGACCTCCGTCCAATGACAGCAGTAAGACCAGCAATAAGACTGCAACAGACGATTATATATGATAAATAAATGTGAACGCAGCAGTGCAACCCTTCTTGCGCTGTTTATGTTTCGTTATACTAGTAGGATGCAGAATATAATAGCATTTAGAAAGGCGACGGCAGCGTATAATATACATGGAATGGATCATGGCCTTCCCTTGGGGATCGGAAGATGCAAGCATTTGGGCGCTACGCTAGCTCGCATTGCTTGCTTGGTGTCGTCGTCGCCTTCCTGCTGTGATCGATCAGTGTATAATGTGTTGCCGTTGTTGTTGGGGGGCGTGGCGTCGGTGACCACCTCCATCATGGCTCCCTGCTGCTGCTGGTCGGCCTTGCGCTTGCGTGCCTCGATGATCTGCTGGGTGTTCTTGTAGAACATGGCGTACAGGACCAGCTGACCCAGCGCGAACAGCACGCCCAGCCCGTTGGGGGTCTGCATGCGTGCGAGATTATTGCATTGACCATTCATCATCAATCAGCAGTATACATACATGACGAGAAATAAAAACAGCAGAGATTGACTGTAGGTAGGACTAATGCTCTGGAGGTGAGTTCGGTCAGGCGCACAATATAGCATACTCCATAAGATAGGTTAGGGTGGACGAACCAGTTGGCTGCAGAGTACAAGTGTACTGGTTGCCTGATCCAAGGGGCATCAAGCAGAGGAGAGGGGACTGTAGACCGTGGTGTGGGAATGGGATGTTTGGTTTCTAAGTACCCTCCTAAAATTTCTGTTACATCGAATGTTTAGATACATGTATAGAGTATTAAATATAGACTAATTATAAAACTAATTACACAACTTGCGACTAATTTACGAGACGAATCTTTTAAGCCTAATTAGTCCATGATTTGACAACGTGGTGCTACAGTAAATATATGCTAATGATAGATTAATTAGGCTTAAAAAATCGTCTCGTAAATTAGCCTCTATCTAAGTAATTGATTTTATAATTAATCTACATTTAATGCTCTTTATTAGTATTTAAATATTTGATGTGACATGAAGTTTAGAAGCGACTAAAGAACCAAATACGTCCACAGTGTCCTACAGGATAGAGATAATAAGACGGTGTCGTGTACCGCTGTTGTCGAGTACCGTACCCAAGCCTTCAAATTCAGTCGTCAGATGCGGAGGATAGAACGGAGATAAGTCTCTCTCTCTCTCTCTCTCTCTCTCTCTCTCTCTCTATATATATATATATATATATATATATATATATATATATATATATATATGGGAGAGGCTATTCAGTAGCCGGCTACAAAATAAGTTATTCTGTAGCCACCTCCATTTACTATAATTTTATATACTAATTTACCATAATGTCAATACATATTTACGATAGTTGGGTTACTATAACACATGGGGATATTTACCATAACGTTATATTAAACCACTTAGTAAGGAGTTACTATAATCTCATAAATTAACATAGTAATTATCATAACTCAAAGTGGCTACAGAATAAGTTATTCTGTAGCCAGCTAC
This sequence comes from Miscanthus floridulus, assembly GCF_019320115.1. NCBI lineage: Eukaryota > Viridiplantae > Streptophyta > Magnoliopsida > Poales > Poaceae > Miscanthus > Miscanthus floridulus. Next base: position 40,940,532 of record NC_089587.1, read on the forward strand.
AGGATAGTAGTTATATATATATATATATATATATATATATATATATATATATATATATATATATATATATATATATATATATATATATATATAATAACTTATTCTGTAGCCACTTTAAGTTACGATAATTATAGTAACTTCTTACTAAGTGGTTTACTGTAACGTTATGATAAATATCCTCATGTATTATAGTAACCCAACTATCATAAATATGTATTGACATTATCATAAATTAGTATATAAAATTATCGTAAATGTAGGTGACTACAAAATAACTTATTTTGTAGCTGGCTACTGAATATATATATGCGTAGGTCCATGGATCCACATCCACCTGTGCAGATTTTTGCTGATATATATACCGGCCAATATGTGTGGCGCTGCATTGGGAGTATCGACCAGCAGCAGATAGCTGTGGACGGACGCGAACGCCAGAGCCGGTACGTACGTCCAGACGGGACACAGATGATTGACTCGATCGGCTGAATGGAGGACGGTGGAGTGATGTGCATGCATCCAACACGGCATGCAGGCCAGGGCTTGTGTCGTAGTAGGTGTAGTTGGACCAGCTAGGTGGCCCTTGCCGTGCTTTAAGACTGATTGCCTCTGTTCAGTTGTTCTCCGATGGCGACGTTGCCATCATCAACCGACGACCGCAAGCTCACGGACAAGCGCTCGCTCGCTGCAGCAGCCGTGTGGAGAAAGCTAGGTAGCATCATTAGCAAGCCGCGTCCGTCGCGTCGATCTCAGCCCGCTGCGGAGGCGCGGACGCCAGGCCTCGCAACCGGTGGGCGGCCGCGGCCGCGTGCTGTGTGCAAGTGGGAACGCGCGCGCGACAGCGACGGTGCGTACTTGGGCGCCTATAGGCGGACCGAGTTGGCCGGGTTGGGCCGGTGAATTTTTTTAACACATTTTAAAATTAATTTTAAAACTAACACTGTTTAATATTTTTTTTTTCAAATCTAACACTTTTAGCCGCACCTATTCGTATGGCGCGGTGAATTAACGCTGCCGCGCCATGCATGAGGGCGCGGTGAGGCTTCCTACGTGGCAGCGACCAGGGCGCTTGACCGGTGACGTGGCCAGGTCTGCCGCGCCACTGCTCAGGGTGTGGCGGTGACACGCCACGCATTAAGGCGCGGCAGCGACGCGTCACCGTCCAGGGCGCGACAGAGTCTAATATAGGACCGCGGCATAGTCCCGCCCCTCCCTCTCTGTTTCACTCGGCGCCGTGGAGGAGCCGCCTCCGTGCTGCCCTGCCCCCGCCGCCGCGCCTCTCAGCCCGCACCGCCGCACCATTGCCTCCCGGCTCCCCCACGGCCGGCCGCCGAAAGTCCCTCCCTTGTCGTTCCCCTCCCAACCTTCTCCGAAGCTTCTCCTCGGCCTTGTCAAGGTAATGAAGCTCCTCCTCGGTCTCCACGGTGGATCGAATGATTTGAATGAGTAGTTAGGGTATGGAGAAAAATATGAGTTCGTTAGAACGTTGGATTGAAGGATTAGGATTGCTAATGTTAAGGTTAATTGGTTAGTTAGAATTATGATTACCATGTATTTGCTTGTTTGAGTTTGCATCTCAACTTTTATATGTGAATAAATATATGGACACACTGATGATTTACTAAATTTTATTTTTTACTGACCAAAGTATAGTTTTTATATAGTTTTCATGTTTGCATCTAAGATAAAGTTTGCACCAAAGTGTAGGTTATATTTTATTTGTTGTAATGCAAATGGTTCTTATTGACATTAATTTGTGATGTTTTGATTTTTGTTTGTTAAATTACAACCGTTTTGTTAGATACAAGAAATGTATCAGGAGGAATTTTGGCAAAAACGGGGTCATCCTCGAGAATTATACCCCGACGCGTCTAGCAAAGATGCCCCCGTCCCTCCTGACCTCCCTGTCTCCAACTGTGACTGTGGTTTCCTAGCCGACGTGTTTTAATCGAGACATCTAGACACAGCGGCGCATTACTTCTACACATGATATTATGTAAGTAATTGTTTCCACTATCTTTTTTTCTTCATTTGTGTAAGTATGCTACTAATATTTTATTGGAATCTTGTTGTATAGGACCATGAGAGGTACTTTTTCTTTCAGTGGATCGACGGTGCAAACAAGTTTGACCCTTAGTACCTCCTTTTCGACGATTGGTGTAGAGGGAGATATCCACGTGAGCACTTCAAGCGGTGGGTTCCACCCCCCTAACCGCCCGCCAATGACGGCTAAGGAGAAGCACCTAGCCGTAGTTAGATGACTCGAGAAACCTCCTCTGTGCGAATACAAAGATCGAGCTGTGATAAACCCTAAGAATACGTTAGAGTTTGTATGTCTGAACAAACACGAAGTAAGTGGAAAGTGTATATGTTTAAATATTTAGCTCTATATGTGTGCGTGTACTAATGTATTATCTTGTAGCGTTATGGATTTGCGAAGTGTCGTTTCAATAAGTGGCTCTACGGTCCTAAGAATCAATGGCCGGAGCCACCAAAGGCAAAGGAAAAGAAGAAAGAAAGGTTAATTTACAAAGCACCTCCAATCAAGTACGAATATGGTGTTAAATCCAACTACGGTCTAGTCCTTTCGGAGCTTCGAACAGGCCAATATTACGGCCATATGGTTGACTATGATGAGGTTGGTTATTTTTGTGGTAAACATAAAATTGTATTATGTTTCTTTTGCTAAGACATATATGATATAATTTTTTGTTTGAATAGAACACTAGGAAATGCAGGTGAGAATGTTATGATGGTCAAGCTAAGTTCCTGGATGAACTGAAGGGGAGGCAAGTAATTGCACGGAAGAAGGGATATGGACTGACTACGTCAACCTATTTGTTAAACATCACAAAAACAAGATGCGTGAGTTTGCTAGACAACGCGGTATTCGTAACCCGATCGATGTTGGGCTTGATGAATGGGGATTGGAGAGACGTAGGGTGTTAGAGGAAGACAGGGCAAGGAAGGAGGCAAGGGAGGAGGAAAGAGTACATATGCAGGTCTTGAACGACCATGTTGTTGCATTGTGTGCCAGTGAGTCATTGGAAGCCTTGTTATTTTTATTGCCTGCTTTTAAATGTAATATAATCGCGTTGCTAACTTGTTGCATTTCATACATGAAGGGATTGGATGTAGCGAGGACCATGCCACAGAGGTGGCCCGTGCAAGATTTGAGAAAAAGAAGTTACATGAGCACAAAACGCGAGCTGGTCGCACCATTCAATCTCTGATTGTGTTGTCTGATGAGGGGGATGAGGATCAGGACGACACTGCCAGGTTGAGCGATCTCATCGCTCTTGCTGGGACGGGCTTGCAGGCGGAGGACGCTAAGAACGACACTAGCAGACTGAGCGAGCAGAGACAGGCTTGCAGGCAGAGAGGCTGAGGATGACACTGGCAGATTGAGCGAGCTCATCGCTCTAGTAGAGGCGGGCTTGCAGGCGAAAGAGGATGACGACACTTTCTTCACTCAGGCCGTAGAGGTCGCAGATGAAGCGGAGGCCGCTTACAACAGGTGATAGACAGATCAAGGCAATGTAGGTGAGCCTAGCCATATGAGCCAGACGGAGGAGGACACGTTCTTGACTTAGGCCACAGAGGCTGTAAGTGAAGCAGAGGTAGCTTACTACAGGCGACAGGCAGATTAGGGCAATGCCAGTGAGCCTAGCCACAGCAACGAGGTTATGTTAGAGGATTGGTACTCAGATGATGAGTTGCTTACTCAGTATGTTTCAGACTGAGGATTGGTTCATGTGTGCTAGTTCAATGTTTTAGATTTGGTATTTGTATCATAGTAGAACTTTCTCGGTGCTGCATTGTGTTTCATTTGAACTATTTATGTATTGTACCCATGTAACAAACACTATTTCATTTTTGTAACGAACATTGTGTTATCTCATTAAACTTTGCCACAAAAAATGGTATTACAATGCTGCTGCTGAGCATGGCGCACCCAGCATGGCGTGGCGGTCAAAGCGGTAGCAAAAGGAACAAGGCACTTCTATTATGTTGTCGTGTCGATTTAACGAATAGGTCAATAGGAAGGATAAGTGCATGAGACAATCAATACACAAGTTCAGCAATACTAACTTGTACGCGTCCCAAGTTTATCGCAAGTTCGATAATACCACTGTTCGACATAAGTTCAGCAAGTCATAACTACGAAACAAGTTCATCAATACATAAGTTCGACATTACTCGACATACTACATGTTCCATCAGTATATAGGTGTCTGAGTACAAGTGCATCCTAAAGAACTCCTACGACCCAGGAGTATATGGTGACCGCGGACATCGCTACCTCTTCGGACATGGCTGCAATCTTTCGAACTACCTATACACCCTTATAGGAAAGTGCATCTCGACCACATGGAAGAAAATTAGTGGCCTGTTAAAAAGCCACTCGTCCGACTCTTCCTCAGTGCGAGGACTCAGGTACCCCTCTAGCTCGAATCTGGACCACGGACACCAATTCACCTAAAAGTTAGGTAACTACAGTTAGGTTTTTGGAATAACAAAAAAGCAACAACACCGATTAGCAGTATCAAAGTGGTCATTACCTGGTGTTGTGTCAGGACATCTAGCGTGTCCGAGTACTGCCTGTACTGATGCTTTGGGTTCCCTCTAACTACCTCCGCTTCTTGCCAGACATACAGAGTAGTCGGTCCTACGTCCACGTGATTCCATGCCTGCATTGAATAGGATAGTCAGTCACAAGTGCAGCATCAAGTTTGAGGACAATAAAAAATCGATGCACTTACAAACTTAGACCATAGCATATATTTGCAGAAAAATAATTTGCAGAATATGTAGATCAACGACAGACTTAGACCATAACATATATTTTTGTTATATAAGAGACCAACCAAAGACTTGCATGTGCTGGTGTCAAAATGGTAAATGTTTAGAGCGTAGAAATTCTTATTTTGCTCTCTTAGCATCCTCGTCCTCGAGTGGTCTTCTACCATAGAACTGCTCCACCAAGACCATCTAGTGATCGTTATCAAGGATCCCAGTCACTGGAAGACCCCCCAACCGCAGACATAGAATCATCTTCACGTCCTGCATTATGATAGTCATCTCGCCGCAAGGAAGGTGGAAGGTGTGGGTCTCTAGCCTCCACCTGTGGGTTTTTAATTCAATACAAGAAGTTTTTTAATTCAAACAATGAGACAAATCAATGCTTTGAACTGTCGCAAACGTGTATCAAATCATACCTATCGACAGCAGTAGTGAGAAGTGCAGGGTCGAGGATTGGTAGCCCAGTATTAAAGATGCGAACGATCTTAAGGAAGTTGGCATGCTATATGTACGGCCAGTATCGCTCGTCCCAACGGTGCGGCTAGTGCGTGTGTAGTCTAAGAGGTACCAAGTCCTCCTGAAACTCCAATAGGTGCTTGGTTCGGTGGTCCTTGTCGTAGTGCACCTCAATAATGGGGTACTGCGGATGATCATCGCCCAAATTTCAAATGTATATGTTAGAACAAACATTAAGAGTACTATAATTTGATGGAACATTAGTGCATAAAAACAAAGTAAATATAAAAGAAATAAACTATTATGCAAAATTATAGAATAAACATATATCATAATAAACATAGCTCCAAAGTTCCAATGTACTAACATAGTAGTTTTAAATAACATAGCAAACAATTAACATTAATATAATAAAATGTATGCTATATGCACCTGCTGTCATTGTCTTCTATGTCTGCTAGCCTTGTGACCAGGTTCTTTCCAAACGGAGCAAAGATTCCTACCATGGGTCTCATTGAAGTCTCCCCCTCTGTACATGTCTTCGTCGTACCCTCTCATAGCGTTCATGTCCCCCTTGAGTCACTTCTTCTTCCTCCTACCCTTGCCTACCTTCATTAGATCTAGATGCGGCACGTAGTCATAACCATGATAAGATGGCCACTGTGTCAGGTCAAGGTATGGCTCGAAGCTCCTCTCCCAAATACTAATGGTGTTCGAACGGAGATACAAGGGTGACATATATGGCAGATCCTCATAGTAATACTCATGAACCCTGCAGGCCGTGATCATATGAGAGCAAGGGGCATGCATGATCTGAGGGATGTTGCAACTGCACTCTACTTTTTCAAGATCCACTCAGTAGTTTCATCCACCATAACGTTCGCCACCCAAGCTTATGCCACCCTTGCCTCGTACACTAAAGATATGGCGGCGGGGTCCATATGACTCGGCGGTGTGCTGCTTGGCCAATTCCTCGGGCTTCTTCAAATGTTCTGCTCTGGCCTTTCCAAAACGCCCCTGCTCAGCTATATTCCTTTGCGTATGTTCCTACCTCTTGACAAAATATTCCTCTGCGCTTATGAAAGGAGAACTCAACAATTCCAGATAGGCAACATCAAACTCCGGTGAATAGACGGTTGAAAGACTCCGAGGAGTTAGTGGTCATGATACCATACCTGAAACCCCCCTCGTCATATGCTAACGCCCACTGAGCTTTCTGTTCCATCTGCGCCTCTAACCAGGCCTTTCTCGCTTCATTTAGCATCTTGTCTAGTTCTCTCTTTATCTCTTTGAACTGGTGCTCTGTACGTACACAACATAGAGCCTTAACCTTGTCACATACCTCATTCTTCCTCTGACGCCGCTAGAAATTAGCGGCAAAGTGTCTCATGCACTATCTATGCACTAGAGATGGGAACCCATCTATATGCTCAACTCCAGCATTAAGAAGCCCTGGGTGACGGTCCGACATCAAACATATAGTGCGAGATGGGCCAAGCACTTGTACACGTAGAAGCCACATGAACCAAGACCACAATTTATTGTTCTCTCCCTCTGCCAAAGCAAAAGCCATGGGTACTATCTGGCCCTCTGGATCAATAGCAGCAGCCATCATCAAGGTGCCACTATACTTTCCTGTCAGGAAAGTCACATCAACAAGTACGACTGGCCGATAAAACTAGAATGCATGTTCTGTTTGTGCGAATGACCAGAACACACGATAGAGGGCATGCCTCAACGGGTCCCGAAAATATATCCCTCTGGTGTCCACAAACCATTTCAAGCCAGGGTTGTAGTAATGCATTGCACATAAGATATGGGGCACCCTGTTGTACGCTTCCTCCCAACTATTCCAACGAATCGCTAGGGCAATTTGCTTAGCACGCCAAGCCTTTTCGTACTTCACATCATACTTAACAAATCCAGATATGGACTATTGTAAAGAAGACACCAAAATGCCGTTATTGTCATCAACGAGCCCCAATATACGATAGGCAAGGTAACGTGCAGTGAGCTGCTGATGATTTTCCTTTCTCCTATTTGTTAGGCAAGTGTGGGGTTCAATAACTTTACTTATCCTCCACTTGCCATCACTCTGTCTCTTTCGTGCATTTAACCTCCACATACAACCATTTTTGCATATCACGTGATACCTCAACTCCTGGTCTGATGAGTGACGTTGTACGACCTATGGTGATACATAGCATAGTCCTGAAGGAAGAGCTTCATCTCTGACATTGTATTGAATATCATCCCCTTCCTAAGGATTTCGTTCTCATGGTCATACAATGATTTTCTACACATCTGGAGACCGGTGTCACAAACTACCATATCCGTCATGCTGACATCCCTATAGTTCGGAACGCCCCTGAAAGGTACGTTCATCGACCTTAGATGCTCAAGCTCAGTCGTTGTGTAAGGTGGTGGTGGAACATACTGCTGCGCTTCGCTAATTCTGCCCCATGAATCATAGGGGGTATCATCTGCTGGCAAATCTATGACTAGTCTACCCTGAGTCTGGAGAGCATGTAAAACCTCAGTTGGTACTGGTAATGGCATATCATGAACAGATACTGGCTTGGCATCAACCGGTGTGGGCATAGCATGTCTATCTCCCTGGTCATTATCTGAATCGTCCGAATCACTACTAACTACATCACTGATCCTGTCCTCCTCCTCCTGCTCCTCTTCTAGTTTGAACTCATTCACATCGAAGTCATTGCTTATACAGCCTACTTGACTTGAATGAAACTGCTCATGCATCAACTAACCGTCCAAATCCATGTTACCCTGAATTGCTTCCCCTTCGATCCCCAATTCTTGCTCATTGCCTCCAACACCGTCAATGGACGGCACGTCCAGGACACCCTGCATCCTGTACCCATTCTCCACCACCACCTCAGCCATAGGCACATTAGAACCTTGGAGCACCCTAGTGTAGCGGAACCAGTGAGCAGGGTCGCGCAAGGGCATTTAAAAACTAACATTTCCTCCGTAAAAACTATAACACAACAATCCATCAACAAAAGCATTTAAAAAAACTTCAAGTCGTCGAAATCGTCGTACGTACTATCCATAGCAATATTAATACCTATTCTAACTATAACTATACTAACTAATCTAATATTAACATCTATACAAGACTAACTATAACAACTAATTATACTAAATACAATGTATAACTAGACTCACTAACTGTACTAACTAAACTAACTAACTTTACTAACTTACTATATTGCCTATACAAACTAAACTAACTAACTTTACTAACTATACTAACTTTACTTATTGTACTAACTTACTATACTAACAATGTCGATTCAATCAACAAATACACTAGGGGAGTACCTCGCGGCAGCGGCGCGCTAGACTGGGCCAGGAGGCGCAGGCGCTTGCCTCGGCGGCGGCGGCGGGTGGACACGGGATAGAGAAAGGGGCGTGCGACAGTTGGGAGCAATGTACAGCCGCGGCGCGGCAGTGAGGGCGGTGACGGACGTGGCGTGGCGGGCAGCCGCCGTGCGTGGCCACAGGGTGCGGCGGGCGGCCGGGGGGCGTGCCGCGCCGGCGTACATGGGCGGGGGGCGCGGCCGGGGGCCGTGGCGCGGCGGCGTTCATGGCGCGACCGGCGGCGTGCGGCCACGGTCGCCGCGACGGGCGTGTGCGGGGGCGGCGGGCAGGGCGGTGGCGTGGCGCGGCGGGACTGGGTCGTGGGCCTATATTAGGCTCTGCCGCGCCCTGGCGAGTGGCGCGTCACTGACGTGCCTTGATGCGTGGCGCGTCACCGCCGCGCCCTGATCGGTGGCGCGGCAGAGCTGGCCACGTCACCGGTCAGGGGCCCTGGTCGCTGCCACATAGGCAGCCTCACCGCGTCCCATGCATGACGTGGCAGCGTTAATTTGCCGCATCATGCGAACAGGCGTAGCCAAAAGTGTTAGATTTAAAAAAATAGTGTTAGTTTTAAAATTAGTTTTAAAAATGTGTTAAAAAAAATCAGGCTGGTCTGGAGGCTCGGCCGCTGGTACTCCCTCCCTAACACGAGTTAGTCGTCACAAGCTGCAAAAAGCTTGCTGTCGTTGCATGTATTTCAAGCGAAGGCCTAGGGCGGTAGGGATGGGAATATGTGAGTCGATCCGAGCTTGGTCTTCGATCTAGTCCCACAGCCCTAAGGCAAATTTTAGAGGTCACACATGACACACATAGGTTAACCTATCTCATCTCACTATTAAAAGACTATCATCTCTAGCTTACTAATGGATAGTATGGGAGCCGCACGCGACAGCGACCACGTGTGCGTCTGAACGGACAGAGTTGGGTTGGGTTGGGTTGGAGCCTCGGCTGCCGCTAAGTAAGCTTGATGCCATTGCAACTGTACATTTGCCCTCGTAGTCGGAGGCCCTACCTTAAGCACAACTATGACTCCCTTCGCTTGGTTGAAAAAACAAGCCAAAACACTGTTCCGGCTGATTTGTTTTGAGATAAAAATACTGTTCCAACTGAAAAAACAAGCTGATAAAAACAGATTATAAGAGAAACGAACATGGACAATTTGTTCATGTTCATGCATACCGCATGATGAATTGGGTATTAATATAATATTGGTATTGGTATCCACATGCACCACCATAGCGCCTGCCGTGGCCTCAAGGATATACATTATTCTCTACCTCAAAAAGAATGTTATCCTAGATTTGAATTAAGTTAAACTTCATTTTAAATTATACTTAACACAAGGATAAACTTTACTAAATGTTATCCTATAGAAATTAATGTCAACATTTGTATCTCAAGTAGATTTAATATAAAAGTATATCTCATTATTCATTTACTGATATTTATTATACATCATAAATGTTAATACTTTTTTATATGTATAGTCAAAGTTGAAACCGATTGACTACTTGAAAAATGAGAATGACCTTTCTTTTTGAGCCTGAGGGAGTATATTTGAGATCTCACATGGTGAAGTTGCATAGACATGTAATTGGACGGCATCATCAAAATATGTAGAACCCGTAAGAATGAAATCTATTTGTGGGTTCGACGTCAAACCCGCTTGCATCCGAAAACCCCCTCGCCAATTTCCACCTAAGTTAAGCATGCCCACAGCCCACTTGTCCACGGCCTTGAAGTAGTCACTGCCAGATTCCATACATGTGCCGCAAGATTTGATGTGACATTTTGAAGTGAAAATTTTTGGAATCTAAACAGAGCCTGAATGTAAAATTTATCCAACAAGTTACTAGCAGTAGTTGCTTACGGTGATGTAGACATCGAAGCGGATGAGCGCGTAGGCGGTCCAGCAGATGCTATTCGCGAGGGAGGCCAGGGACAGGAAGAGGGGCATGTATTCCACGCTCTTTGTCTGGATCACCATTTTCTGAGCAATCATACAAAAGGACGCACACAGCACGAAGGAAAAAAAACTTTAGTATCATCATGAATAAACCATGGACAAAATCACGACATCGATGTGAAAAAGAACTGAGCAAATACCTTCAGCGATAACAAGGCATGAATTGCATGAATGGCACCCAAAAAAAACAGAGCACTGCTATTTTTCCAAATGGATCAAAGGAAGTTTATTCGTTCTACATAGTGTACTGTATACTTGACAGCTGCTGTGAAAGGCACGATGGAAAACAATCGACATTCGACCGCAGGGTTAGGCATGCGTCTGTGTGTGGTTTGTTTATTTTATTCTCAAATGAATAAATCTCCGTGGGCATGCAGGCAAATGAAATATAAAATGACCAATGCCATGTTCGTTTCCTATGCTACATTCCAATCAGCTGCAGTGATTTAATCAGTCAGTTAAGAAAAACAAAACGTTATCCCCTAGGACCACACCCACCTACAATATAATAATACTTGCTCCTTCCTGAAAAGAACAAAATTCTATTACAATGCAAGTTTACTAAATTTATAAAAGCCATTAATACCAAGATGTCAAATAAATGTTAGTATACAATGTATTTTATAGTGTATCTCTTTGGTGTCATAAATATTAATATTTTTTTTAATTATGATAAAGATAATTTAACTAAAACATGACTATCCGCGACATAAACAACATAAGAAGGATCTAGAAGACACCAGAGGACACCACACCGAAGCGTAGGACAAGAGGCCACCAGGTGCGGCCGACCAGTCCCATCTGCAGGCCGGCCGGCCTGTGAGGGCCTATCAGCCTCCGCCTCGTGACATCGGTTCTCCACCGCCTTTAAGGATTGCATCTAGACCGTTTATTCAAGTCGGTTTGATCCGAGAGCTCAGGATTGATGCTCTGGCCTATATATACCAGCCCTTGCCACCCCCTCAGGCATTGCACGCAGCCAAGAAGACAGAAACCATAATCATCCTTAGAGCTCTACCATATTCTAGGGCATCGCTAGCTAGGTTAGGTCTAGAGAGAGGCAAGCTTCGCTTGGATTCCAGATCTTATCAAGAGCGTGGCTTGGTATAGCCCCTTGTACTCTCTCTCTTTTGTATCTTTTATTACTTTTATATGTTTGCTACAATTGCTATGACATTGTTCTTCATATTAATCATGTTCATCGTCTACTTTGATTATATGCTTAGTATAGTTAGATTATCATCATGTTCAAGTATAAGTTTGTATAGCGCTCGCTCCAAGGTACCAGGGGTGAGTGGTCGACATTTTTGTAAGCGTGGTGCTTATACGTTGTTTACCTGTGGATGCACCCTATATTCTGGGCCATGTGATAGATCGTGGATTTGACACTCCTATTGAGTCCTTTATAGTCCACTCCCCGAATATAGGACAAGTAGGATCTAGTTACGAAGGAAGACAAGCTCTGTTCTTAATCTTCCTTAGTAATATCCCTTATGTGTACATATGAAGTTGATCTTAGCCATGACTACTAAGTATAATTGCACTAATCAATATATGCTTTGACTTGTAATTAAGAATGACTTAGGAATTATTCCTCTAATATTATACTTAGCCGTGCTAATGCCATAGAAAGGAGTACTCTGAGTGATCAATGATTAGTTATCATTTACCATTTATATACATTTATCTCTTGACTTACTCCTATTGTGAATAGAATATTGGTTATGGTTTACTTCTCCATCAATAGTATAAGTTATCAATACATGTCCTTGTCTGACCTTCCCTGTGGTAAAAATATAAATAATGATACCTAGAATACTCTCGGGTAAAGTGCTATAATGGTATATTATCTGTGCGTTTGCAGATCCCTTACATATATATATATATATATATTCTTTCTAGTCACATAAAATAATAAATAAGTTCTTATTAGTGTCATTCTAGAGGTAGCACTAGGTAGTACCACAACAAGCATTTCTGACATCACCACTAGGGATGACAACTTAGTAAAAGTAATGCTAAGAGATGTAGACATACATTAGGTGGCTACTTAAACAAGCGACAAGTTAATAAATACCAACACCTCTCTACACTTGTACCTCTATGTTCGTCTTACTACTTGGAGTAAGAAATTCGTGTTCAACATCGGTATTGATTTCTTAAGTAAAGTTATCATTGTTACTACTTACTTGCGGCTTCATCATCTGTCCTTGTGGCGGGTGCTCTAGTAGAGGACTCCTGATAAAGACGGAAGTTCCTGGCCAACACTAGAGTAGTGACAGATAGCGTAGACATGGTGTCTAAGCTAAAAGTCACATTCGTTTGTCTCATATCCTCCGGTTGAGGGGTAGGCGACAGGTGGTGACAATCATGTCCATCCTTCATAATCCCCCACATTCAGATATGGAGTAGAGCTGTATGCCGGTATCGCCTGATAGATCAGGTGCGCTCCGGTGCCTGAAGTGAGTCTGTAGTAGCAAAGTCATCTTCGCTTAAGGTTTCTACCCTTAGGAGAACCTCACTATCCCAGTTACCCTTCTTCCAATTCTTGTTAGTTAAACTAGCCAAGAGACTACTTACACCTCCGTTCCTCGTGGAAATACGATACCCTGAATACCACCAGGTGAAGTGCTACAACGGTACTTCCATGCGCTTGCGGACTTTTCTGCTTACACTAAGAAGCACCAACAAGCATTTCTGGCGCCGTTGCGGGGGAATGGTTCTTGTTTTAGTCTCCGAACATAGTTTGCCCATGTATCCTTTGTTTTTACCTTTCTTTTATTTTTACTCTTTTCTAATGGAGCAACCTACCATTCAAAACCTTTCTGCTCCCAAGGGCGAGTTTGTTGAACCACCACAATCCTCGAAGCTAGTCACTGCTTCTAGTTATGAACTCCGCCCTGGCTTTATAGCCATGGTTCGGGAACAATCCTTCTCGATGTTAGATTATGAAAACCCCTACCATCACCTAAGGGGGTTTGAGTAGCTCTGTGCTTGGCTGACCATCTCAGGCATGTCACAAGAAACACTTTGGTGGAAGTTGTTTCCTTTCTCACTTGATGAGAGGGTGAAACAATGGTACGCCCACAACATAGGGAAGGTAGCTGGCGATTGGGAAGAACTAAGGAACATATTATGTCTTGCATTCTTCCCTATATCCTGAATCGCTGCCCTACGATAAGAGATACTCAACTTCAAACAAAAAGAGAAGGAAACTATAGGTGCAGCTTGGGATAGATTCTCAATTTTAACGAGATCTGGTCCAGACTTCTCTATATCCAACATGTGCTCTTACTGCATTTCTGGTTAGGGCTTAGCAAGGAATCAGCCCTACAGCTCGATATAGCTATCAGAGGGTCATTTACCCATAAAACCACGACGGAAGGAGAAGCTCTCCTACACCACATTCTAGAGAACACTCCCCTGCTAGAACCCCTCCATGTAGGGCTCGAGCCAAGTCATGAGGAAGTCTCTTTGGCTGAGGCTGAACCCTTAACATCCTTAGAGAGACCCTCGCCCAAACTAGAAGATTCGGAGGAACGTTCCCAACCTTTGGACCTTCCGTATTTCGAGGATGATTTTTTTTGAAGATTTTAGAAATACCTCAAAATAATCATGCAAGAAAAGGACACCAATCCCTGTCACTCCATGTGATCCTATAGACAAAGAATTTCTTAAGGAATCCATCAAGGAGTTGACCGCCATAATGAGCAGCGAATGGGTAGAAGCGGAACTTTCTTCTGAAGAAATTCAGATTCACATCCCTTCTTCAACCATTCAAAACAAGGTTGGCAGATCTTTGGAAAGGGTATTATACAACCCTACGATAGGGGCAAATCTCATGTCCTCGTCTTATGCACATGCCTATTTAGGCAGTCAACCCCTTGCCCCTACCAACAAAACCTTGAGACTCGCCCCAAGATCTAGTTTGGAAAGTAAAGGGGTCCTGCACAGTATACAACTACACTTGGACAAAACCGTTTTGGCGCTTGATTTTCATGTTTTTGACATTCAGGACTTCGACGTCTTGATAGGGCATCCCCTAGAAAAACTCTTCTTAGAGCCACCAAAAACAGGGGATCTAGACGTAAAATTGGGGAGAGACGTCTTTACCATTCCTATCACTCGAGCCAAAAACTTGGTGGCAGAATCTCTTTCCTATCCTAACTTGCCCAAGGAAGTGATGTTGGTTTTACCCTTTGATTTTCCTGAGTCGTCTTTAGAAAAAGATGCAAAACTCTTCGTAGAAGAAGAGGACAACTTAGGAGAAACCATAGATCTTCCCACAGAGGAAGCACCGGCACAACCTCTAGTTGAGCTAAAACCCCTGCCCGCTGGCCTACGTTATGCTTTCCTGAATGGCGACAAAGAGACTCTTGTAATAATTAGCGATAAGCTTTTTGATGAGGAGACATACAAACTCATCGCCATCTTAGAGAAACATAGGTCGTTCTTTGGGTATTCCTTGCAAGATCTTAAGGGGATTAGCCCAACTCTCTGTACCCATCACATTTTGATTGACCCTTTGAGTACACCATCTCGAGAGCCTCAGCGTAGGCTCAATAATGCGATGTGGGAAGTCATGAAGAAGGAAGCCCTCAAACTTCTTTATGCCAAGATTATCTATCCCATACCACATAGTGACTGGGTTAGCCCCATCCAAGTGGTTCCAAAGAAAGGAGGCATGACGGTCATTGAAAACAATAAAAATGAGTTAATTTCATAATGTACCATCACGGGGTGGAGAATGTGTATTGATTACCGGAAACTCAACGCAACAGCAAAGAAAGACCACTTCCCATTGCCTTTCATTGATGAAATGTTAGAGCGGTTGGTGAAGCATTCTTTCTTCTATTTTCTTGATGGGTATTCAGGATATCATCAGATTCCCATCCACCCCGATGATCAGAGCAAGACGACATTTACATTCCTGTATGGAACATATGCATATCATAGAATGTCATTCGGGTTGTGTAGTGCACCCATTTCATTTCAATGGTGCATGATGTCTATTTTCTCAAACATGATATAAGAAATTATAGTGGTTTTCATGGATGACTTTTCGGTCTATGGCAAAACCTTTGACCACAGTCTGAAGAATCTAGACAAAGTCTTGCAAAGATGCCAACAAAAGGACATGGTACTTAACTAGGAAAAGTGCCACTTCATGGTCCGTGAAGGCATCGTTCTCGGGCACCTTGTGTCCGAGAGGGAGATTGAGATAGATAAGGCCAAGATAGAGGTCATTGAACAACTACCACCCCCATGAACGTAAAAGGGATTCATAGCTTCTTAGGTCATGCGGGGTTCTATAGGTGGTTTATCATAGATTTTTCACAAATCGCTAGACCCCTCACAAACCTACTAGCTAAGGATGCACCCTTTGAGTTCATAGATGAGTGCTTAAGTGCTTTTCACACTCTCAAGAAAGCACTCATCTCAGCACCAATCATCCAACCACCTGATTGGTCGCTGCCGTTCGAGATCATGTGTGATGCTAGTGACTATGATGTTGGTGCGGTCCTTGGCCAAACCAAAGATAAGAAGCATCACACAATCGCATACGCTAGCAAAACACTAACGGGAGCACAACTTAATTACGCTACCACAGAAAAAGAACTCTTAGCGGTCGTTTTTGCTATCGACAAGTTTAGGTCTTACTTAGTGGGTGCAAAAGTTATCGTTTATACTGATCATGTTGCACTTAAATATTTGCTCACTAAGTACGACGCTAAACCTAGATTAATAAGATGGGTTCTCTTACTCCAAGAATTTGATCTTGATATAAAAGATAAAAAGGGAGTAGAGAACACTGTCACCGATCATCTATCACGTTTGCAAGTCACTAACATGCAGGAACTGCCAATAAATGACTTCCCACGCGATGACATGCTACTAAAGGTGACGGATACAAACCCATGGTACGCAAACATCTTGAACTTCATGGTTTTAGAATTTTAGGATGCGTACCACCAGGCAAAAACAAAAGGAAACTACAAGCAGAAAGTAGACGTCACCTTTGCGATGACCCATATCTGTATAGGGTATGCTCTGATGGTCTGTTGAGGAGATGCATAGACCTGGCGGAAGGTTTTACAAATCATTGAAAAATGACATGCAGCATCATAAAGCAGTCAGGCCGGCTAGGGCAGCCCATAGCCGTTGCATGCCCTGACGGGGTCCCTCCCGGGCGTGTGGGGTTTCGGGTTTCAAGAGACCTCGCCGGCATGTCTTGCGTATCGTGCTCCTAGCGAGGCTCCTTCAGGGACGTGTCCTACATATCGCGCTCATCGTCGAGGGCACACAGTGGCATGTTCGTGTGCGAATAACTTGTATGTTGCATTTGTATGTGCATGATATATGTTTGCTTGCATGGCATGAGTTTTAAATTCCATATATGTGCTTGTGTGGTGTATGTTAGTTGTAGGCTTGAATGATGAAATGAAAACTAGCATACATAGTATGATAGTTAGATGTGTCTTGCATGTTTTACAAACGGTACTAGCGCCTTTCTTATAATGTTGATCTCACGAGGTATCTAGTGTTTGTGTTTTGCAAGAGCTATCTAACTAACCATGGTACTAAGGATGGTGCTCAAATGGCAACTCTGATTGGTTTCACGCTTCAAAATTTACACCTTAGCATCATTTGGTAGACATTACTTCCCCACACTTCTAATCTATGCATATGTGCAAGCTTTCAAATCCAAACTCTTAGCACATATGTAGGGGGAGCTAATGCTACCAAAGTGGGTTCATGAAACTTGTCCATATCCTTTACACATGGTAAAATACTTGGGCAAGCAACATGAATCCAAAAAGTTTTTATTAAATATCTTTGTGCAAAAGTTGTCATCAATTACTGTAACACCCCCGGTGTTACGTACCTAATTAGCAAATAGACTAAAGCTTAATAAAACTTGCCAAAAAATTCCTTGTGCTCTGTTAATAGTCGTGCTTGTGATGAATAGCAAATAAAGTTTGAAGTCTTTAAAATAGGTAAAAATTAATCTTTGCTAGAAAAATATCAAATGCTTGTTAATGATAAAAATGTGCATGATGTAGTGTTGCTTGAGTGCTTTGCATGAACCTAGTTTATATATATAGCTATTTATGTGTTTGTAAAAGAAAAAAGGAAAAGAATTTGAAAAACAAAACACACACGCCAACACACTCACACACGCACACAACACTCGTAGCTCGAGTGGCAACGCTGCAAGTGGTGCAACGGCCGGTCGTGGGTTCGAGCTCTACTCGACCCATGATTCCCACCGGGGTTTTCCTCCATTTTAACAGGTGCAGCCCCTCTCTCTCGTGTGGAGCCACAAAGGGATTGCGACGCGCTCGTCGCCTACGAGCCTTGGATGGTTTCAGTGATCTCCTCAAGGACGTGATCTTGGAATCTAGGTGTAGTTGTAGGATCTGTTTGTGTACATGGGGTGTGAGTGTTGTGTTGGTGTGTGTTTGTTCATGAATATATACTACGGTTGTACCTAGATGAGAGGCGAAAAAAACACTCACGCATGCACTGCACCACATTCTGCTACTAGCCACTGGTGCATGCTGCAGCCAAATTTGACCGAGAGCGAGAGAGAGAGCCGCTGCTGCCCTGTATGTCGAGCAATCCAAAGCTACCATGCTTGATGAGAGCCGCATCCTTTTCCTCGCCATGTTGGGCGCGTCCGAGTGCCATTATGGCGCATGCTCACGCTACTGCTGCTGCGCCTGTCTCGCTGCACGCTGCCACTGTGTCGTTGGCTTGTTGTCGCGCTGCTGCCCTACCGTCCGCCACGACTTTGCCGAGCTACGCCACGCGTGCGTTCACACCCGCCCAAGGCAGCGCCCTTCGTCCAACCGAGCCACGACAACCCATCAATGCCTGGCTCGCTTGCTCACAAGTGGACGCCCTGCTCCAGCCATTATTGGCCTTAACCGAGCCAGAGTACTCGACGCCGTCTCCACCAGGTGTAGCTTAGAAAAAATGCACCTCTTCGCCTTTCAAATTCGCACAGCCCTAAGCCTCCCGGTCCAATTCCTTGCACCAGAGAGTATCCATGGAAGTTGCCTAACCATCCAAACAAGGTCAAGCCTCAGCCGTTCACTGTCCCCGGCCAATTTTGGAGTTTCCGAGACGTCGGTCATCTCGCCGCCGAAACAGAGCATCCTTCGGGGTAAGCCTCTATGGTGGGAGTTAGCTCGATTCCTTGAACCAGTCGATTTCTCCTAAACATATAGTGTTGCTTATCGCCGTAGATTGGCCTAAGACCCCACCGACAACGAGCTGACGTGGCCCAGCCAACCTTCACGCGCCGTCGCCCTATCACACGCACGTGGGCAGCTCGCCATGTATCATCTCTGCTCCTACCAACGATACTTATGAATCCTAGGTGAGGTCGTCCAGCTACTTGGGCCGTTCCCAGCATATTAGCGCTGTTATAACTATAGGAACACTAGGATCATAGATCTAGCCATAGACTGATTCTATTCGGGATAAAATAGACGTTGTACATCCTAGTGCTTGTAAAACTAAAGAGACAGAGAGGGAAGGGGGAAGGTACCGAACCTGACACGGCAGAGAGGGAGGGTTCGGAGGCCGCCATCGGGTTCGTTGATGTAGTCTACGCACGGGCAGCGATGGTTGGGGAAGACATGTCGGAGATGCAGTGCCGGCGGTGAAGATGACGATGACGCAATGTTGTGGCGGAGGTACTTCTCGTCATTGGCTGCGCCCCTCATTTAGATCGGGTTTAGGTTTTGTTGGTGGGGAGGTCGGCTCGGGTCAACCTCGTGATTAGAGCCTTCGGCCCCCACCTCTTTTTATAGCACAGGGTGACAGGGGCCCTCCAGACATGGTGGGCTAGGCACCCCCGATCAGGGCACAAATCAAAGGCCCAACTAGGCCATTGGGTCCTGTTAGGTTAGAGATCAATCTAACAATCTCCCCCTTGATCTCTTTCCATCTTTCACTTTCATATTCTTTACTTTTGTTCATTCCATTACAGATTAGTGCATAGAGCATGTCTCATCGTCATGGTCCATTACCGATAGATTTAACAGCTACAACACACTACTCTGTTCAAAAATAGATACTTATCTTTGGGCCTTCTTTTGTCTAGGAATTATAGGCTTTCCCTTAAACCCATGCTGGCTACATTTTCTCTGAACACATTGGGTGGTAGGCCTTTTGTAAGCGGATCCGCGAGCATCTTTTCTATTCTTATATGCTCAAGACTTATAACATGATCCCGGACTTTATCTTTCACAACATAATACTTTATGTCAATGTGGTTGGCAGCACCACTTGACTTATTGTTGTGAGCATACTGTACTGCTGGATTATTATCGCAGTATAACTTAAGTGGTCTATAGATGTCGTCAACCACCTTCAAACCGGGTATGGACTTCTTTAGCCAGTTCACCTGCCTCGTTGCCTCATAACACGCTACAAACTCGGCATACATTATGGACGATATAGTGATGGTTTGTTTTGAGCTTTTCTATGAAATAGCTCCCCCTGCGAGAGTGAATACATATCTAGACGTGGATTTTCTATCATCTTCTGCATAATCAGAATCTGAATACCCCACTATATGGAGTGAATCAGATCTTCTATATGTCATCATGAGGCCTTTCGTTCCTTGCAAATAACGCAAGACTTTCTTTACCAATTTCCAGTGTTCTATTCTAGGATTGCTCTGGAATCTGCCAAGTAACCCAGTAACAAATGCCAAGTCAGGGTGCGTGCATACTTGAGCATATTGCAAGCTTCCGACAGCTGAAGCATATGAAACCACTTTCATTTGATCGATCTTATATTGGTTCCTAGGGCATTGATAATCCCCATATCTGTCGCCCTTGACTATAGGAGCAGGTGAGAGACTACATTTGTGCATACTGAATTTCTTTAAGATCTTTTCTATGTATGCCTTTTGTGACAGTCCTAATACCCCTTTACTTCTATCTCGGTGAATCTCGATCCCAAGAACAAACGAAGCTTCACCAAGATCTTTCATATCAAATTTTGAGAACAAAAACTTCTTCGTCTCCAGTAGTAGACTGACATCACTACTAGCAAGTAAGATATCATCCACATACAGGACAAGGAAGATGAACTTCCCATTCTTAAACTTTGTATAGACACAATTGTCCTCTACATTCTCTTTAAACCCAAAATTCTTTATTGTCTGATCAAACTTCAAGTACCACTGTCTTGAAGCTTGTTTTAATCCATAAATAGATTTCTTTAGGCGGCATCCCATTCGTTCTTTTCCTTCCATGACAAAACCTTTTGGTTGTGCCATGTAAACATTTTCCTTCAAGTCTCCATTGAGAAATGCCATCTTTACATCCATCTGATGTAATTCTAAATCGTAATGTGCCACTAATGCCATTATGATTCTGAAGGAATCCTTACATGAGACTAGAAAAAATGTCTCATTGTAATCAATCCCTTCTCTTTGCATAAAACCTTTTGCCACAAGTCAGGCTTTATATCTCTCTATATTCTCTTGAGAATCAAGTTTTATTTTGTAGACCCATTTACAGCCTACTATTTTGGCTCCTTTAGGAATTATCTCCAAATCCCAAACTTTATTGGCATTCATAGATTTCATTTCATCTTCCATGGCCTCAAGCCACTTTGATGAATGATCACTTCTCATGGCTTCTTCAAATGAGGTGGGATCATCCTCCATTTGAAATTCCTCAGTGTTGTACACTTCATAATCAGCAGGTATAGCTAATTTTCTAACTCTTTGAGACCTTCTAGGGGCCTCCACATTTGGCACATCTTCTGTTTGAGGCTATTGTTGCTCCCCCTCATTTGTGACAATAGGTTCTATAGGATCCTGAGGAACAGGTTCCTCATCATTATTCATTGTTGCCATAGGCGGGATAACAACAGGTGCTGGCACCACAGTGTCTTGCACTGTCGATGCAGCGACAGCAAGTAGTGAGAAAAATGGCTCATGAATCATCGGAGTGGGTGCATACACCTGCTTCTCTTCAAGGTCAATTTCTCGAGCTACCATGCTCCCTCTCATCATTTCATCCTCTAGGAAGACAGCATGTCTCATTTCCACAAACTTTGTATGTCTATTTGGATAGTAGAAATGAAAACCTTTTGACTTTTCTGGGTAGCCAATGAAATGGCAACTCACTGTTTTGGGATCTAGCTTCCCAATGTTTGGGTTAAATACTTTAGCCTTAGCAGGGCTCCCCCATACACGCAAGTGGTTTAGTAAGGGTACTCTTCCTGTCCACAACTCATACGGTGTTTTGGGCACTGACTTACTTGGTACTCTATTGAGAATATGAATGGTGGTTTTTAACGCCTCCATCCACAGGCTCAATGATAAGGTGGAGTAACTTATCATACTACGCACCATATCCATCAGTGTACGATTGTGTCTTTTAGCTACTCCATTCTGCTGAGGTTCGCCCGGTGTAGAATACGGGGCTACTATGCCATTCTCCTGTAAGAACCTTACAAAAAGTCTAGGAACTTGGCCATATGGGGTATGCCAACCATAGTACTGCCCCCTCACGGTCGAACCTGACTATCTTAATCTTTAAATTGTGTTGGTTTTCAACTTCTGCCTTAAATATCTTAAATTTATCCAATGCTTATGTTCTTTCTTTGATTGGATAAATATAGCCATAACGGGAGTAATCATCTGTGAATGTTATGAACGAATCATAACCATCCACACTCTTTACAGGAAATGGACCATAGATGTCCGTGTGAATAATCTGTAGAATTCATATGCTTCATTTGGCATCTTTCTTAATTTTCTTTACATACTTTCCTTTTATGCAATCTCTGCATTGTTCTAACTCTAAGAGCTCTAATGGAGGAAGAATATCATTCTTAACTAGCCTTTCTATTCTCCCCCTTGAAATATGGCCTAAATGATAGTGCCATAATTTCGGCAACGCATCATGAGTTCTCTTTCGTTTTCTGTTTACATCCACAGACGAGGATACATTCACATTGTCACACGCAATGTTCCCATTAGGGATGAAAACGGATCAGATACGGACGGATATCACTGATATTATATTTGTTTTCATATTTCTGTTCGGATTCGAATTTGAATATGGATAGTGTCAACTATGTCGGATAGGATACGATTGGATATCGACATCATAAATATGTGATTTGAGTATTCGGATACGGATATGGTATCGGATGTTGGATATCCGGACTCGGATATGGACAGATCTCAACCCCTCTAAATGGATTCGGCTTCGAATACGGTTGGAAAATATCCGTACCGTTTTCATCCATAGTTCCCATCATCACATACAACATTCTTATCATCACGTAGTGATAACAAATAAAGCTCATTTTGTAAGATAGAAAGACCAACACATGCATCAATAAATGTTATCTTACATTTGCCATTTCCAAAATGGCAATCATAACCATCGTTGTCCAAACATGAAACACTAATTAAGTTCCTCTGTAATGAGGGAACATAAAGAACATCTCTAAGTATAAGTTTGAAACCATCAGCAAGCTCTAGAGAAAGATCGCCAACAGCTTCAACTTCTGCTTGGACTCCATTTGCGACTTTAACGTGTCTTTCGCTTCTTTGCATAGTCCTCGTTGAACAGAATCCCTGTAAAGAATTAGCAACATGAATAGTTGCACCTGAGTCAATCCACCAAATAGATTTCAAATACTATACATACAGGGATTCATTTATGAACGTAATAATGTTCTCACCTTTCTTTACCATGATCATCTTTAGGTAATCGGGACAATCTTTCTTATAATGTCCCGTCTTCTTGCAGTAGAGACATTGATCTTTCTCTAGTGTGAACTTGTTTTGCTGAGGCTGATGCAGCATGGGACCCTTTCCCTTTGACTTTGAGGAGAAGTTAGCATTACTATTCTTTTTCTTGTTATCTTTTAGATAATTGATAGTGCCACCATTGGCAGCTTTCATTCTCTTCTCCTCTTGCACACACATAGCCATGAGCCTCTCCATGTCCCATTTTTTGGGCTATATGTTATAGTTGACAACAAAAGTGTCAAACTCTTTTGGCAAGGATGCAAAAACTAGATGGATAAGGAACTCATCCTTGAGAGCCAGATCCATTGATTTTAGCCTGGATAACAAATGGCTCATCCTTAGTATGTGCTCTCTTATGTCACCATTGCCTAAGTATCTCTCTGTCACCAGCTGCTTTATCAGCTAGGTAGCATATGTCTTTGAAGAGCCAGTGAACTGACTCTTTATTGTTTTGAGATACTCAGTGATGGTGTCACACTCTGGGATTAAGCCCACAATTGCAGGCTCAATCGTGTTCTTTATCACAGCCAGACACTTCTTATTGGCAGTGACCCATTTCCTATGCTCAAGGTCATAGGACATTCTTTGGGATGCAAAATCCCTCTCTCTGGTTGCCCAAGCGGTATCAGCCTCGTTTGTCTCCCTCACCGGTGCCACAGGCTCTGTGGGACACGGTGTGGTGACTACCCAGTCCACCTCAGCGAGGATGAAAGCCAGGTCGATCTTTTTCTTCCACTCAATGTAGTTATCACCTTTTAGATTGGGGATCTCTTTGATACAACTCATCAAGTTGTATCCACCTGAAACCACAATTCAAATAGAGTGAGAACATAAATGTAATAATAACAACTGCATGCCTTAGTTCCAACGTTGGTCAAAATTAAAACATACAATTGTCCTCTACACTAATTCTACATCACTGTTGGGCAGAAATAGAATTAATGCAAGATAAAACATCATAATATTGCCATTAATCAACGTTGGTCAGAATAATAATAATATTATAATCAATTAAACCATATCCATTTTTCAAAATTAAATTCTCCGGTTGGTTCGAATTTAATAATGAAAATAACATCTTTAAATATGCAGCGGAATAAATGAACTCATTTTCTTGAATTTTACCCATAGGAAAATCCTCTTTTTCTATTTTCTTTTGAGCCAATTTCCATTTTTCAATTTCCTGGAAAAAGAAAAATATGAAAAATAGGCTCTTGCTCTTTCTTTCTCGGCCCAAAACGGCCAAAATCAACTCGGCCCACGGCTCTGTGTGGCGCTCGGTCGCACCCAGGCCACAACCTAGGCCTAGGCCGGCAAAGCAATTCGATCGCGCACGCCCGCTGGGCAGCATCGCTGGCCCGCTTGGTCTCGGCCGTCCGCGTCGATCCGACGGCCGAGCGGTGAGTTCGGGTGAATAAAAAACCCGCTGACGCCAGCCTCCTCAGAAACCCTAGCTCACTTTCTCCTCTGCTCTCTCTCTCTTCGCCGCTCTCTCTTCTCTCTTCAGTACCATAGCATCGAGTGACAAGCAGGCAAAGCAGTGGAGCAACAGCAGTGGAGCAATGGCGTCGTCGCCGACGGCTGAGCACGCCATCGTCGAGTGGCCTAGCCATGGTGCCTCTTTGGCCGGAGCCCGGTGAGCAGTGCCCCTGGCTTGGCCCTTTCTTTTCCCCGTGCGCCGGCGTGACAGCAAACCTGCACAGCGGTGAGGTAGGTCTCCCTTTCCCCTTCTTCCCCAATCAGATTTGGATCTGTTTGCTCTTCTCGGTTTTGACCGATTGGGATGGGTTAGGGTTTTACTGTGTTAAGGTTAGGGTTTCCGAATGGCACTGTTTATCTTCCCCAGAGGGGGACTCTATGGTTTTAGGGTTCGACATCTTGCATTCTTAAGGCCGAAAACCCTCTTGTCTTTCTTTTACCAAGTTGGGGTTAGGGTTCATCCGAACCCTCTTCTTTTTTCAGATCCAAAGGGATCGAAGTTAGGGTTCAACCGAACCCTTTGTCGGCCAAAACCCTCTTATCTTCTTAGACCCGCACTGGATCTAATCTACTTTTTCCTTTTCTAATCGGTTTACCCATTCTAGATCTAAAATCCTAGAAACCGATGGCTCTAGTACCATTGTTATAACTGTAGGAACACTAGGATCATAGATCTAGCCATAGACTGATTCTATTCGGGATAAATAGACGTTGTACATCCTAGTGCTTGTAAAACTAAAGAGATAGAGAGGGAAGGGGAAGGTACCGAACCTGATACTGCAGAGGGGGAGGGTTCGGAGGCCGCCATCGGGTTCGTTGATGTAGTCTGCGCACGGGCAGCGACGGTTGGGGAAGACGTGTCGGAGATGCGGTGCCGGCGGTGAAGATGATGACAGCGCAGTGCTGTGGCGGAGGTACTTCCCATCACTGGTTGCGCCCCTTCACTTAGATCGTGTTTAGGGTTTGTCAGTGGGGAGGTCAGCTCAGGTCAACCTCATGATTAGAGCCGTTGGCCCCCACCTTTTTTATAGCGTAGGGTGACAGGGGCCCTCCAGCCATGGTGGGTTAGGCACCCCCGATCAGGGCGCAAATCAAAGGCCCAACTAGGCCGTTGGGTCCAGTTAGGTTAGAGATCAATCTAACAAGCACCACCTCGCCGGAGCGACTGCTGTCGTGCGGCTGTGTCCGTTCGTTGCTCTGTTCGTACGTGAGATTTAGAGGGAGGGAGTTTTGGTGCAAAAGGAGAAAAGTACATGGGGTTATGTGTGAATCTGTATGAGAGACATGAAAGGAGTTCGGGGTTCCCAACGCATTTGTGTCTATTAGCTTCTTCTCTTCTCCAGAGATGGATCAAATCGGTTCAGTTTTGTAAAAATATCTATAAATTCAAAATTAAGTCCTAAAATCATGATTATTGTTTTCTTAGACTCCTGGTAATCTGTACTATTTGTTGTAGTAGATTAATTCATCTGATGCTCACTATTTTTAGGTCTGCAATAAATAAATAAATATGCTCCTATAATTGTGGTACTGTTTTTAATGGCTAATTGGTAAATGGGTTTAATCCCAAATTTTTACAGTAGATTAGTACATGTGCTAGGCACCTCCTGTAATTTTGTAGCCTCTAAATAGGTGCTATGACTGAGTTTTTTATTTAACTTGTTTGACGCTTGCTAAATGGTTTATAAATAATAAAAATATGTGAAACTAGAAAATATGGTTCCACTGAATTTGTATGATGTCATTGTGTCAAAGTAACATTAAATATGGCCATGTGTTTACTTGAAATATCAATATATAGATTTATTTTGCTCTCACATGCGTTATTGCAATAAAAACTTAATAATTGATTTATAAACCCGATGCTTATCTTGAGTGCCTTTTATGTGATGCATTATGTGTGCTTTCTTTGCATTCATGCATTTGCATCGTTGCATATCATTTAGGTGCGATGGTGAATGGATGGATCAACTAAAGTAACCAAAAGAAGGCATGATGGTGACCACATCAGGAAGATGGAAATGCTAACTTGGTTATAACGTTGTTCACCCAGGCAAGCCTGGTGCATAACCCCTACTTTTCAGCACTTATATTATGTTATATGCATTAAGTTTTGAGGAGTTGGTTGGAACCCATCTGCATATATATTCCTTATCCAATGAGTCTTACTAGTATGATAGGATCGTTTAGATTATCATGCTATAGGACTCTGGTAGAAGTTGAGTGATTGCCTGTTACTCGTGAGATATAGGAACATATATTATTATTATTACTATCACATGGATTCGAGGTGGATAATAATTGGAGAACGGGCGGGAAACACGGGAAGTGGATGTTGTGGATATTGTGGTTGTTGTTGACGTTGGTTGGTGCAAGAGGGTGGGGTCCTGAGGCCTCAGGGCCTTGTCCTGGGTGCATGATTTCCTGCCTGTGTCAATTAAGGACCGTTCGTTGTCTAGACCACCTGTCAAGTTTCGAATGTCCCTCTCACATACTTGCTACATGGGGGCGGAAAGGCTTGCGTACCTTACTTGTCATCGGTTCCGGCTCTTTCCAAGCCAGCTAGTATGGAGGCGGGGGCAGGTGGAGTTCCAAGGGCATCAACCTGCCGCATAGGCCACAGTGTTGGGACTTGGAGTCAAGTTTGGGTGGGGACCTATAGCTTGTGATAGGTTTGGGAAGGGCTAGTCTTGTTTGTGCTTTTGGGTGCAGACGAGGCATGTGTTGAGGGGTACCCAGCTGGGAGTCACCGGTTCGTGAATCACCGTTTCTTTTGAGACGGTACCTGCTTGGTTAACTGTCTAGCATCATAGTAAGAACTAGAACATGGGTGATGAAATTAAAATGATTCTGATTGCTTACCACCTGCTTGAAAAGTAGTATAGGTGCTTACCTAGAATGATTAGCTAATGAACTAATCATGACTACTAAAACTTTGAATATAAGGATGCACTATTAGTAATGCTTCATGTAAGTTCAAACCAGCAAACCAAATAAGACTTGCATATCCTTCGCCCTGTTCGCTTGGCTTATAAGCCATACTTTTTCAGCCAACGAACAATATTTTTCTCTCACAACAAATCAACCAACAGTACTTTCAGCCATGGCTTATCAGCCAAGCGAACAAGGCACTTGGAGTTATTTTATTTTTCTTCTGTCAAGTAAGTCTTGCTGAGTACACTTGAGTACTTGGGATTTTATTCCCCCCTGTTGTAGGTAATAGGTAGACGCTTGAGCTAACTCATGTGTGTGGATACTTCCTAGTGGGCTTAGAGAGGATTCCTTTTACGTTGCGATCTTAGTTTTTATTTATAACCTTCACCAAGTGTTTTTATAAAGAAAAGTTAATTCTACTATCACATCTTGTACAACTGTTTACCTTATTTAAATGTCTAAACATGTCTTAAATAAATGTTTATTTTTGCTACAACTCCCATGACATGTTTATTTATGCTGCAAGATAAAATATGTAAACAGGTAATATACCAACTTTTATTCATGTTACACTTTAATTGTTCTCTCCGCTGTTGTATAAAATATGTTATGAAATAACTCTGATTTCATGTAATCATGTGATGTATGAAATGGTTAAAAATGTTGTAAGCTTTATTCATTTATTTATGATCCTGATAAAAAATATGGATTTTCGTGTTCTCCCGTTGGGTGTGCTCGATGGAACTGTCTAACTTAGTGCACTCACTTGGGCACTTAGTGTCTAAAGAAAGACAAATACACTTGGGGGTGGATTAAATCAGATGGTTCTGCCACAATTACCAAAAAGAGGAGATTGAAAGCCCTAGTTTGGTTTTGGATAATTGATGAAACCCTAGGACTAATCCTTGTGCTAAGTGTGTAGACATGAAAGGATAGTCCCATGCTAAGTGGTGGATTTAGATGATGGTCATGGTGATGGTGAAGACCAAACTTGAAGATCAAGTGCTCCAACTTGGAAAAGAAGAAAGAGAAAAATAAAAACCATGGTGATAAAGGCAAAGGTATTGCTTAGGGTTTTGATTTTGGTAATCAAGACACTATAGAGAGTGTGATCACACTTAGGATAGATAGCCGTACTATAAAGAGGGGAATCCTTTGTCTAAGCGGTTATCGAGTGCCACTAGGTGACATGATTCTTGCATATGCATTTAGAGACCTAGTGTGCTAACAATTAACCCTTGAAAAATGCTTGGCAAAATGCTAACACACGAGTACACAAGTTACACACTTTATGGTTAGCAACTTGGAAGCAAGGGTGAAGCGGTTGAGGACTTAGAAAAAGAAAAGGAGGAGAAGTGACTGGACCAGATGCTGGCTTCAGGGTGACCGAACTCTAGCTTGCCGAGCCTGATACTAAGCCCCAAGCCTCGGTTTGTCTCAGGGGCACGATCAGACGCTGCACCGGACACAGGCGACGCGTCCGGTCATGCAGTCCAGAGGAGGCATAGAGCGCAGAAGCAATCGAACGCTGGAGGCGAAGTGCGACCAGACGCTGGCGGAACACTGTTCCTAGTGTCTGGTCATGACTTGGTGGCGTGCGCGTGTTGAGAAGTGAGGACCGAACGCACTGACGAGTCCGGTCATATGTCAAAGGACGTGTCCGGTCATCCAAAAACCTATTGGTGTAGTTTTTGTACTCGACCGGACCCTGTGTGTTGTTGTGTTGGGTCATTCCTAGCGTCTCGTTCGGTCGTTCATTAACAACATGAGTGAATTGTTTTGACCGTTGGGATCGGGCGACGCTGGTTGAAAGGAGGGCCACGTGGCAGCCATCAGGTGATCGGACGCTAGTCTGCGTCCAGTCAGCCCATGGCTGCCTAATGGCTCTTTGAGCTTGTGGGCTCTATAAATTGGAAGACACTGGCTTGGGGCTCACTCTCTTGGCACTTTGAGATCCCTAACATCCTTGTGAGCCTAAGCAAACACCCCCCACTTATCTCCATTATTGATTCATCATCATAGTGAGATTGGGAGTGATTCTTAGTGCATTTGCTTCAGTGATTGCATCTAGTGGCACTTGGGGATTGTTGTGGCTGCGGAGTTCTTGTTACTCTTGGTGGTTTCCACCACCTAGATGGCTTGGAGCAATGGAGGAGCATCGGCACAAGTTGGTGATTGTTCATGGCCATCTCCTGGTGATTGTGAGGGGTCTTGTATCTTCCTCGGCGGAGAGCCAAAAGGTAACTCTAGTAAATTGCTCGTGTCATTGAGTTACCTCACTTATGGGTAGGTTCTTGCAGCGCCATTTTTGGCTAGGTGTGTGATACCTATTAGCCACAAAACCACTAAGTGTTGGTCGACACAACAGGGACTAGCGTGTCGGCAAGCATGTAAACCTCGGGAGAAAAATCGTATGTCTCCATTGTGATTGGATTTCTCCTAGTGATTGGATTGACTTCATTGTGAATGGTTCATTCCTTGACACGGTGGTATAATCACCCTACTCACTCCCTTACATTCTTGCAAACTAGCTGGGAAGCAAGCTCTTTAGTGTAGCTAGTTTTGAGAGCTTGATTGCTAGTTTAGTTTGACATAGTGGAGCTCTTTAGTGTAGCCTTATTGAGAGCTCTTAGTGAGTAGCAACTTAGCCCTTTGTGTGCTTAGTGATCATAGCAACTAGAATTGTTAGATAGGTGGCTTGCAATCCTTATAGAGCTAGAGCAAAATTGCTTAATGCCATTTAGTGTACTAACCTCTTGCTCTAGTGTATTTATAGAGAATTTTTATAGGCTATTCACCCCCTTTATCCATTTAGGACCTTTCATGGTGTGTCGACAAAGGAGGTAGCCGGCTTGAATTGGTGCAGGTGCCGAGCTATTAAGCAGAGAGCTCAGTGATGGCCTTACTTTAGGGGAAAGGTTGAAACTCACCTTGATAGGGTCATACCCTTCTGGGGGGCCGAGCGTCTAGATGGAGAGGCCAACCGAGCCTTCACTGCCGCCAGCCACGTTGAGCGCTGAAGCTCGGTTGATCGAGCATGGTAGGTGTTAGGGAAGTCCACCACCTCAAAGGTGAGCGGCTCCTTCCGGAAGTTGTCCGGCTGGCTGAAGGTGATGTTGAGCCAGATGTGCCCGAGGGGCACAACTTCCTTCCCTAGGATGATCCCGTAGAATGGTGCCTTGAAAGGGCGCAGGCTACTCCTGGGGATCTTCATCCTATCGAGTGTTGACGGTCACTAACACCTATTTTGACCATCAATATTCCACCCAAAAGCATGGTAAAGTGAGGTAAATCATCATCACATGTGAAGAATTATGTTAAAATTTCACCAAGTTCCACTTGTGCTTGTAGAATTATTTGTAAGCAAGAAATATGGCAAATTTTGGCCAAAATGGTGACAAACATGGACCAAGGAAGCAAGTGGACGTGGCAGGGCCACCTAGGCCCTTAGGCCAGTGCTGCTTGGTGCCACCTAGGCACTGCCTGGCCCCACTTGGTGCCAACTTGGCACGTTGCCATGTCACCGATCCATGGGAGCTCTTCCACAGCCAATAGGAAGCGTTGATCTAAGTTGGTTTCAACTGATGGTCAGGATGGAGAGGCCATAGATCCATGGGCCCATTGTCATAGACTTGGAGCTTCACCAACCGACTTACCAGCCAAATTTCACCACGTGCTGACTTCACAACTGCCTTAGAGGAGCAACCAACACCCTTGGATGCAAAGGCGATGCATCCAAGGGCCGGGCAGCGCCCCCTAGCCACCGCTCGGTGCCCCCCTATGGTCATCGACCTCCCTACTACCTACAAGTACCCCTCTCCTCACTCTACACTATAAATAGTGGGTGTTGAGCTCGGTGGAAGGAGTCCCCCATTCATTTTCAAGCTCTCTAGGCTTCTCTTAACTTTCTAGCTTAGCATTAGCTATAGAGTAGTAGTCTAGTAGTGGAGTAGAGCAAGAGCGGAGCTTCTCGAAGTCCAAAAGAGTCTTTTGGGTCTGGTATAGCTCCTTTGTAATTCTTTCATTTCTGCATTACATTATTTAGTATTTATTTCAGTACTTTATTCTAGTATTGCTTGCTTTACTTTAAGTACTTAGTCATTAGTGTTCGTCATTAGTGAGCTTAGGTGCTTATTGTTTGGCATTAGTAGCATAGGTTATCTTATTATTAGTAGTCTTTGGTTAGTACCAGTTCCACCGTATGGTTAGGGTGCTTTGATCTCATTTCATCGGAGCTCGGATCGAAGTAGTAAGTGTATAGATTAAGCAAGGTGTTTAGGCTATAGATTACCTGTGGATACAGCTAGGCCTCTGAATAGATTGTGGTAGGTGGCAAGTGGTGATAGCCTTGTCCATCCTCTGTATTCCACCACAATAGGTCTAGTTATTAAATCATAGGGCTCATGGCAGACATTATCTATTTAACTCTCCTAGTTGGTAGGCGGGCTATGCCCCGAAGTACTATCGCATTTCTCCTAGTTATTTGTTTGCCCTTAGTTACTAGAAAGATATATCGCTCGCTCTCTCAC
The DNA here is from genome assembly GCF_019320115.1 of Miscanthus floridulus. NCBI lineage: Eukaryota > Viridiplantae > Streptophyta > Magnoliopsida > Poales > Poaceae > Miscanthus > Miscanthus floridulus. The sequence goes on from NC_089587.1 coordinate 40,972,882, forward strand.
CTAGCTATCTCTGGTTAGCTTGTATTTAGTAGTTAGTTTAGGTAGTTCACAACCATCCTTCACTATCATTCACCTACCTAGGATCGACTTAAGACCTACCTTTAACAAATCCTAGTCCTATATAAATTCTAGCCTTTCGCCTTCCTATGGGAAAAAATATAAATTCGACACTCGGTACTCACCGAGCGAAGTGCTACGCGATAGTTCTGTGTTCTTATGGAATCCTTCAATAGTCATTAAGAAGTATCAACATCGAGAGTGCTGGCATAGAGGATATTGAGGCTACTGCCTCCGTCCATGAGCACCTTGGACAAGCGTGTGGTGCCCACAATCGGCTGGCAATGAGCGAGTACCACCCTGGATAGGGGACGTGATCACGGTGATTACCCTGGTCGAAGGTGATGATCATTTGTGACCACCGGAGCCACGTCGGGGTGGCCAGGGTGTGGACAACATTCACCTCCTACTAGATGATGCGACATTGGCTATGGGACTCATATGCCTAGGAGCCCCCAAAGATCATGAGGCATTGCTCAGCCTTAGGCAACTTGGTGTTTGGGCCCTAACCTGGCCGACAATGCCACGAATGTAGCCTCTGATGGTTGCGCAATCCTTGAGGACGTGCTTTGCCTATCCCCCATGGAATGGGTAGGGGGCCTTGAGCGTCTTCTCAAAGTGCTCGGTGCGCGCACCCCACCCACGGGGTTGAGGCCAGGGGGCGCTCGGCCATGGCCACCATCTCCTCCCCATGGTGCTTCTTGTCCCTAGCCCTCTTATCACAAATTCGTTGGGCCGAGGCAGGGTCATCACCGCTATCACCACTACTGAGGTGGGCGGTGGCATTGGCCTTGTCGTTGAAGGTGGCCTAGATGGACTCCTCGCCCGTGGCGTACTTCGTTGTGACGTCCCGGAGCTCCTGCATCGTTCGTGGGGCCTTGCATCTGAGCGTGTGGATGAGCGCCTCACAAGTCATGCCACTAGTGAAGGCATTGATCACGCCGGCGTCAGTGATGTTGGGGAGCTCATTGCGCTTCTTGGAGAAGCATTGAATGTACTCTTAGAGAGTCTTGTCGGCCCTCTACCTGCAATTACACAGGTCCCATGAGTTCCCAGGCTGAGTGTACATACCTTGGAAGTGGCCGACAAAGACCGAGCAGAGATCGCCCCAGCAGTGGATGCTGTCGGGCTCGACTGCTCGAGCTAAGCTCTCGTTGAACTAACAAATTCCATAAGTTTTGGTGAATCTATATTTTCTGCGGGTTTTATCAAGAAAACTATCAAGGCGGACCTACATGTCAGAATTAATCATGCTTATCCGCCATGAAACGGGCACCAGAAGGCTCCAGAGGACTCTAGAGGACACCACACCAAAGCGAGAGCCAAGGGGCTACCATATGGGGCCACCCGGCCCCATCTACAGGTCGCCCCGCCCCTAGGGCCACCTGTCAGCCTCCTCCACCTTGTTATGTCGGTTCTCCACCGCCTCTTAGGTTGCATCTACGCCATTCTTTAAGTCGGTTTGATCCAAGGGCTCATGATGGATGATCTGGCCTATATATCAGCCATTACCCCCCTCCCTCAGTAGATCCCTGAAACCCTAATTCATATCTTCAGGATCAGAGCCAGCAATCAAGAGAAGATTAGTCCTCTATATGATCTAGTCTTATAAATAGAATAGTGAGATAGAGAGTGAGAGAAGAGTTTGGAGGAGGTGCTAGCCTGTCGGTGCTCTCTCTACGGCTTGTATCTTGGTGGATCCAAGTTCTACTTGAGCTTGCTTTCGAGATCTCTCTGGTAATCAACTTCTGATTCAAGTAAGTAATTGTTTATATTGTTCATCAGGATCACGACTCTCTTTTGAGTGTTTTAATCTATAGACGCTCTAGGTTAAAGTATTAATCATAAGTGTAAGCATGGTGCTTAGACTTGGGTTAATCGTGGAGGCCCCCTACATTCCAGAAGGTCGTAGATCGCGTGTATGACATAAGTTCTATATAACATGTACTATATAGCTTTGTTGATCCTTTGTAGTCCACCTCCCATCTATAGGCGCACATAGGACACGGTTGCGAAGGAAAGCATCCTCTGCTGGTGTCTTTCCCTAGTAATGTCCCCAGTTGAATAATAGAAGACATAGCTTACCTAAGTTAGAACTAGAGAACCTTAGTTATCCTCTCTACGCTCCTATTTATCCTAACCTTGTTGCTACCCCTAGTTAAGTTAGACCGTTGTTAGTCTCACACATTTCCCTATAGATACGATACTTAGAATACCTCTGGGTGAAAGCTACAGCGGTATCCGTACGCTTGCGGATTTATCTGTGTGCGTTAAAATATACCAACAAGGAGCTGAGGTAGGTACTACATAGTGAAGTCATGGTCAAACCCCCTGGCCCTCATGGCGAGGCGGTAGTCCTCGAGCCAGTGGTTCGAGTTAGCCTCGTCGTCATACTTGGTGATGTGTGTCGGTGGGCAGAAGCTCCTAGGGTAGGAGGCCTCCTAGATCCTAGTCCTAAATTCTAGGGGGGCAAGCTGGTCCTAGGCAGGGCTCCCTTCCCGCTGCTCAGGTGTTCATGACTGAGCCTGAGCGTGACGCCTGGTCTCTATGGTGTTGCACACGTCGCAGTTGTCGTCGATCTAGTTGCGCACAGGTGGACAGCGAGGGGAAAGCTCGTGCCTTTGCTCCTATCGGGGCTTGGCACCCCTGGTGCTCGGGTGGTCAGAGATGTTGCCAGAGGTGCCATCATTGTCTCCACCCATCGGTAGAGCGCATGCATTGGAGCGGTCACTGTTGATAGTGGCCACCGGCTAGGATGACCTAGAGGGGGCAGTGCGACGCCGGGATGCCAAGCTCTCAGCTTGCTACTCGAGGGTGACACGAAGGAGCCATCTTGCCTCGTGAAGCCACTCGTTGGTCCTTGGGTCCGGCGTGTCGGAGATGTCCTCGAGGCGACAAGCGGTGGCTGCCATGTTGTAAGCAGCACGGGGGGAAACGCAACATGCTAGGGCCCCCATGTGGGCGTTGTCATCGTCAGCGGGCTATGCGGCCTGCTAAGGCGCAAGCTCCTCCCTTTGCCGCTCAAGCTCTGCCTCGGCAGCTTCTAGGTCCGCTTGCTGAGCCTACAAGCAAGTTGCCTTCTCCTGAAGGTAGCTCACACAACTTCCTGGACTGGTTTGGTGGCATGAGCTCAAGGGTGTCGTTGACGGGGTTGTCGCTATCGATGTGGAAGCACCCACACGACGGAGAGTAGTAGTCGATGTCATCGGAGTCATACTCTAGGCCGTTCCTCGAAAGGATCTCGAGGAAGGCGCATAGCGATGGATGTCAGTCCTCGCCACGCCAGAGAGGGTGGCGCCTCGCGGCGCCTCCTGGCTGATGAGGTGCTCTAGCTCCATCTGGAAGGACACCGCAGCGTTCTGGATCCCAAACGGTAGGTCCAGGAGGTAGTACCAGAATTGCTCAGGCGATGGAAGCACCTCGCCAGTGGCAATCTGGTAGTGGACGTTGGCTAGCATGTAGAACATCTAGCGGCGTTCTGACACGGTGGGGTTCGGGCCCAAGCTCTCGAAGTTGAGGACCTGGCTAGGGGGGAAGGTGTTGGCTATGATAGAGAACTCACCAGGGAGGAGGACACCACCATCTAGGGCAGCGCCTCCTGCTCTGGTGATGAGGTGGGTGGCTCCAGCTAGCGTAGAGCCAATATCACACTTGACGTGCTCCCCTACCTAGCGCGCCAGCTGTCACGGGGTCGAAACCATGACAAGCATTGTTGTTCATCGGATGTCATTGAGTGTGATGTCTTCGGTGGCTCGGGTGGACTTAGGAACATGGAAGAACTCAAAGATCACGCAGGGAACACAGAGGTTTATCCTGGTTCGGGCTATTAAGGGCCCTACGTCTAGTAGTTTGAGGATCTTTGTATTCAAGAGCACCAAAATCAAGGGGTTACAATCGAGTGTAAGAGAGAGATTTGGTAGGGGATCGCTCGGTCCTAATCCTTGGCTTGTCGGTGGTGAGTTCTCCTCCTCGTCAGAGAGGAGGACGATGATGGAATGGGTGGATGAGCTCTCGGTACTCCTCTAGGGGTGGCTCTACTCTTGGTTCAGAGCTCGAGCTGTTTGCCGTGAGGACTGGAATGATCTGATTTGTTTGGAATTGTCCTCCCCAGACCCTCTGCAGGATCCAACCTCCCCTTATATATCAAGTTAGGTCGGGTACATGGTGGTTTGGAAGAGTTTTTCCTATGGTCTACATGTGCCGGAGTTCAGGAGGGTCTTGTAGCGGCGTGGATGGATCATGGCGTTGTCGTGGAGCTAAAAAAGCCCTAGGCGTCGTCCGACTGCTTTGTTCTGACACGCTGAGTGTCAGGCTCTGTCGGCTTGGACCGGCCTCCACCAGGCGCACCTTCTGGAGGCTTCTTGGAGGTGAAGGCATCCGGCTTGAGGGGCTGACGAGCGGGCCTGAAAGCCCTCTAGCCCCCTGAAGCCAGCGGAGGGGTTTGTCCCCTTCTGTCAAGCCCCGTGCGAGACCCTTTTGGAGGAGTGGTTGACAGTGCTGCGCTCGCTGGGTAGCGCTGGGGAGCCCCCGAGCCATGGATGCTTGGGGGCGCTTGTCTCCAGCCCGAGCCTTAGCTAGCGCTGAAGGCCAGGAGCCAGGGATCGGGTTCAGACTCAGCTGAGGCTCGGGCCGAGCAGAGGCGGAGGGCGTGCTTGGGCTCAGTCCTGTCCTTGGCCAAAAGGTGCGTGCGAGCACATCTGATGGGTGTATCTCCCGAGCCCCCGGACGATCCTGGAGGGATAGTTCGGGGTCCCCCGGGCAGAAACCTTTGATCTTGAGGTTTAACATACCCTATGTTAGAATCTCGTCAATGGCGATGTTGAGATGGGCCTCATGGACCATGAACTTGGCCTATCCACTGTTTGCAAGCATATCACGTTCTTATTATCCACTTATCCAGTCATATCGGATTGGAGGGAACGCCATCTCGTGGCCACGGTTGCCGTCGGTCGTCACGCAGTCGTTTCACGCAATACAGCGATGCTGGGATGGGAGCGGCGGCGGTGCTGGGTGCCGGGGTCTGTGTGGGTGCTCGTCAGCATTTGCCATTGGGGTCGTCTGCCCGTCTTCGTGCTGCTTCTCGTGCTCGTCTCCATTGCCGATGGGGGCGCTGCTGTCCTCCGCCACTACCTCGAGACGGCGCACGCGTTCCTCGAGGATGGCCACGTAGCACAATGACGACGACAGCCAATCCATGGCACACGGGTCGCAACGCGTGCACGTATTTTCTCTTGTACTAGGAGCTTATGCATATTTTTTTTTCTTTTTGCGGGGAGCTACTCCAACTGCATATTATAACATTCTAGTAGTATTAGTAATTTTGATTTCAATGGCCTTGTAGGTAGGGGGCTAGTTCAGAACCTTATCTAGATCAGGCATTATTGCTCCCAGGTAAGGATGAAAACGGAAAGGAAATATCTCGAACCGAACTGCATCGTTTCTACATTTGACCTGAGCGAATTCGTATTTTCGGATAAAATACGGAATACTAAATTCGAATTCGAAATTCGGAACACTAAATTCGAAATCGGATCGAATTCGGTTTAGGCTTTGTTCTACCGATTTCTACTTTTCTACTTTTAATTCGGAATATCCCGAATTCGAAATTCGGTTTAAACCAAATTTGGCCCACTACAAGTCCAACCTTAGAAAAATTATATCTTTTTCATACGATCTCAGATGAAGATGATTTTTATATAAAAATTGTAGCTCTCAACGAGATCTACAACTTTCTAGTTCTTAGTTTTTTCATTTGATGTCTTGAAGATGTTCAAAAAAATTAAACAAAGTCAGCGATATATTAATCGCGTACAAGCGCTTGTTGCCTTAAAAAATCATATCTTCCTTACGTCGTGTCGAATAGAGATACTTTTTAAGAAAGTTGTAGAACTTGTTAATTATTATGTACTTGTTAATTGTTATGCACTTGGTCCTACGGGTCAATATTCCGTATTGATTTTTCGTATACCGACCGTGTTCGACATAATTCCGCTCGAATTAGTTCGTTTTCGAAATTTTGATATTCCGTAAGTTCGTGTTCGTTTTCGTGTCCGGCTTTACCGCTTTCGTTTTTGTTTTCGTATTCAAAATGTAGAAGTAGAAAATGGTTGTGAGGTTTTTCGACCGTTTCCGACCGTTTTCATCCCTACTCCCAGGTGTTCGATTTCGAGTGCCTTGGGCTAGATACCACCCAGGTCTGAGCACCATCCAAATAGGCTCTAGTAGTGTTAGTCATTCGGATTCCCATGGCTAAGCTCCAATAGATTCAAAACCACCATAGGAATTATCCAAATAAGCTCTGCATTGCAGAGATTTTTTTTTTTAAAAAAAGATAAGGTTTATTCTTAACAAACAATTGGTCTTTCAATTTGTAATTTTTTCTTTACCTTTTTTCATAAATTTTGTTATGCAAAATGAAAACATTAGAAGATTCATGTATGCAAACATGATTTTTCTAATTGTAATTTTTGTATTTTTCACCGGAGAATTGCAGTTGCCTAGGCGATCTATTGTATTCTCGTTCAAACTCTGGATCCATAAATTTAGAATTTCATTGAATTTGTTCCTCAGTCTCCAAAAAAGCGCTGACTAACCGGGGCTGATTGGATATACCTCATCTCTGATAAACCTGAACCAGACATTATTGCGTCCGTGGTTGCAACGCGTTATACCATTTCTCCTGCACCAGTTGAACAATGCAACATTGCAGCAACGCTTCAGGTAACGCTGGACATGTTCGACTGGCGTCATCGACCTTCTGGCGATGTGTTCAATACCAAACATTCCTACTTCCCTGATGTTTCCGTTCAGTTTAAAATTTTCCCTTTGCTTTGTTTGTTCGGCTCAAATGTTTGTTCAGTTCAACAAGCTAGTTTTTCTCAACCACTTCAACCCACAAATAGAAACCGTCTACGGAGGTACCAAACAAGCATACGTATGTTCTACTTCTACTGCGTTGTGATGTGTTGTGTCAATGAATAATCCATCTCGTTTCATTTGCTTTTCTCTACCAGTTGTGTGACACACAAGTTTGGTGCGAGTTGACTTCTTGTTAGCCTGTCTCCCTCTACGCTTTCTCCTTTCATCTCAGGAATCTCGTTCTCGATTGGCGATTAGTATCGATCGGGAGACGCCATTAGGCTCTTTATGGTCTGCTCGTTCAGCTTCGGTCACCATCTTGCTGCAGGAACTTTCAATACAAGTAGGGTGAACGAAAACGACATTTGGCTTAGTAGTCACGTTCAAATATGTTACAGGAAAAGTTGGTTCACCAACCACATGCGCGAGAAGTCGCAAAGCCTAAAAGTTTTTAAAATTTAGGGGGTTCTAACCTTTTCGCCAATTAAATGTTCTGTATAATTTTAAAGCATCTCCAAAAGTTTTTTTTCTTAAACTGACTCTTTAAATCATCATTTGCAGAGTTAGTTGAATAAAACTCGCCCTCTGTATCTCTTTATCCTCCAACTGTTCTCTTTGTATCTTATTATACGCACTCTAGATAGATAGTCTCGTTGTTTATTTTTTTAGCTAGTGAGAAATCTAGAATAAATGATTGCAATACTTAAAGAGGCTGTTGAAAGATAATGTTTTTATCAAAATCTCTATTCCTATTAATTAGGAAGTAAAGAAGCTATCGGAGCTGCTCTTAGTGGCAGGATTGTGGTGCACTACTATTCGTGTGGAGTTGATGATGTATTGGTTGTGGCGTACGAACGAGTAGAGTTTTGTTATGTCAACTAAAAAAAATATTCTTTTTAGTTATTAGGTGAAAATAAACCCTGTCTTGTTACTGTATATATAACGGATATTATATGAAGCCTGACTATTTTGGTTGACCGCATCCAGGATGCATGTGTTCATTCTATTCTATCGCGCTCGCGCACGACATCCGTTGATCATATCTAATTCTGGAGCACATGTGCAAGATTTCGTCTTCTGCTCATGTTCCTGCTCTTTGGATTCAGTCAACATTCAGCACCCAGCAGCCAGCACCTTCCTGCCATGTTTCTGTGATAACCGAGTCAACTTTTGTTTTGCAATAAAAACAAAAGCTAAAAAAACGTTGAAAATTATAGAGAAACTTGGAACAAAAATTAATTAGCTCTAAGTCTCTAATATACAACTGACCAATCTAATTGATAGGAAAAAATCAAAATAGTAAAAAAAACAAAAAAGATAAGGATGATAGTAGAAAGATTAATTCTAAATCATATAGAAGCCATGAGATATCATATTAGGCACAAGAAAAACATTAATTATATTCATTAACTAGTTAACTAGTTAACTAGTTAATTGAGGGTGTATTGTTGGATAGGCCAAAAAATCATAACAAGAACAAGAACTAAAGAGGAGATAATAGGAAGATGCTTACTCTCTTTATTTTAAATTATAAGATGTTTCAGTTTTTCTAGATACATAACTTTACTATGTATTTAAATATACACTATGTCTATATATATAATAAAAGCTACTATTGAAAATTAATAGGAAAAACAAATGAAACACTAATTACCAATATTAACTACCATTAATAAGATGTATTATGGGTGGCATTTAGGACGTTGGAGGTGCCAGCCCCCTCAGCCCTCTTCCGGCACTACCAAGTGAGTCGCTAAAAAAAACTTTGGAACCTGGCCTAATTTTTTTTATCATGTTATTATTATTTTTTCATGCATCGTGTGACAATATTTCTCTCATTTATCGTCTGACAACAGTTCTGCAACGTCCAAGCATGTCCCATTATTACGTTAGTCACTGTGCATGTTTTCAACTCAGCAGGAGGCCGGAGGGCTAACATTTCAGATTAAGGGACTGTTTCCCCATTTTGGCAAAAACTTTTGCCGTTTATTTCATCTTTTGGTAAAATGGGTTTAAATACCATAGGCAAAAACTGTAAAACTTGGGATGCAAAACTTTTGGCATTTGGACCCAAAAGGCCCAAAACTGAGTAAAAAACGTCTTAGAGCATGTGCTGTGTCTGCATGGCTAAAGTTTTGCCATGCATCTAAACACCAAATACAAAAAGTTTGAATGGCAAAAGTTTTACAGCAAAAAATTAGGGATAAAAGTTTTGTCATTCCAAAAGCATCTAAACACCCCCTAATTATTTTTTTCAATAGGAAGTGTCTGTGGCGGCTTTCCTAATCTTAGAGCAAGGCTAATAATATAGCAGGCTACTGGCTGTAAGGTTTTTTTACAACCTTCTCTTAGCCCACCCATATAGTACTTAGGCCCTGTTTGGTTCTTTAGTCCACGGAGTAGAGACTAAAACAAATATTAAAATTTAGTCTCTTACCCTATTTGGTTCTAGGGACTAGAGGGGACTAAAGCTGTTGCACAAAGACTAAAATACCCTTCTTCCTGTGGATAGAAGCCATGAAGACGGCTGCTGTTGCTCGCAAGGAGGCGGTCGGGGATGGCCAGCAGAGGGGCGCCTGGCGCTGGCCGACGGCAGAGCGGCACCGCGCCTAGGGCCCGCGGCAGGCACCACACGGGACATGGCACGAGTGGCCATGGCAACGGGTGGGAAGGGCGGCCGGTGACGCGCACCCCGCCTGTCACGACCCGAAAATCGTAACAATTTGTCGTACGCATCTAGAACATCAAGTACATAAAAAATCGAAAATCAACATGTGCTTAGCCCAGCCAAGACCGAGCACTGCCCGACTTGGCGGATTGTCCGACATCACCACCGGACCGTCCGTTAAGACATCTCACAGACTTGGAATAATTCTAGCCCGCACTTGCACTAACGGAGTGTCCGTCGCCACTGGCGGATTGTCCATCAGAGCCATTGCACAGCTAGCCAGCCTAGCAGACCTTCCGTAACCATTGGCGGATTGTCCATCGAGATATTTGCATAGTCGGTCAGCCTATCGAGCACACCACCGGATCGTTCATCACCCACAACGGACTGTCCGTCGACACGTGTCCCCTGCATGTGTTGCGTTGTCACACACAGACGTGCTCGCGCTGACATAGCGTCCGTCATTCACGGCAAACTGTCCGTCAGGATGGGCCGAAACCTGTAGCATGCAATTTGTTGTGCTATCACACACTACACACCCACCAGCCATCCCCCCACTCCCCCCAACTCTCACACACCTCCACGTTCAGTAAAACAGAGAAGAGAGAGAGGAGAGAAAGAAAGAAGGAGAGGAGAATGAAGAAGAAGGGGAAGGGAAGGGAAGAGAAGGGGGAGGAGCCCAGCCCCAACTGGAGGACGGCACTGGCGACGAGCTGCTGCTCCCCCACGCCCTCACCTTGCCGGAGTTGGAGGAGAAGAGCCCCAAGCTTCATCTCCTTCAAGCTCAAGCCATGGAGGAGCCCGAAGGTCGCTCTACGCCCTCAAGCCATCCCAAGCAGAGCTGCTGCACATGGAGCATCCCCCACGGCCTGGTGAGCACATCCCCAAAGCCCAACATCATCTCCCCCAAAATCCCAGGGCCATGCCCATGAGCTTCACCTTCATCCATGGCCACCACTACCATGGATGGGGTCAAGCTCCCCACAGCCCATGCATGGCACATCCAACACTTGGAGAAGGTTCCCCTACATCAATAGAAAGCCATAGGAACAAACTAGACTCGATTTGGAGTCCGGATGCCCTGGGAATCGATATCAACATGTTGGCACAACTGTTGTTCGTCGTTTATCGGATGGTCCATCATTTTGGCGGAGTGTCCGTTGAATTATAGCCAAAACCCAAGAACACTTTGTTCGTACCAAATGGTCCATCGCACATAACGGAGTATCCAGTGAAACTTGAACACTTAGCTGCCACCAGTATCCTATAGACCTAATTTGACGGATGGTCCATCATCACAGTGGAATGTTCTGTTGAATTATAAACTGAACACATGGAGGTTCCTGAGAGCACTGACCTAATACCGGAGGGTCCGATATTAGATCGGAGAGTCCGATGTTCCCAGTATGTCCTTTTCCCACTAAGTCCCAAAACCAACGGACCGTCCGACATTCACGCCAGACTATCCGATAACACAAACCGATAGTCCTTCAATATATACCTAAACACTCACTCTTATAACACTAGAACCAACTTAAATAAATATTATTGCATGACACCTCATATCTTGTACTCTCAACTCCCTCTTGCATGTTTAATATAATGTCATGCATACATAAGTATCTCATACATGGACATATATATAGGTACGTGATATCGGAGATATGTCTAGCGATGTTTCAAGCTGTGGGATCCTTGCTTATCCAACAGGCAGGCACCCCACTACGATCAACCCTATTTTAGATACTTATTGAGTTTCATTATGAGTTATGCATTACATGTAGTCTTGGATAGTGGTCTCGTTTACATTACACCTAGAGTCACTTCTTAATCTGTTAGAAGCCCTTCACCTAAACAACGGGAATGGGACCGCATAATTGCTTACTGCTTAGTTGTTTGGGCAACAGTAGAAGTCGGACGTGAGAAGGGAACTCGTACTCGCGTGTTTAGGATGCTACACCTGGATAACTAACTACTAAAACTAATGAGGGTACAACTTGATCTACCTTACTAATCTGGTTAACGACTAATATTACTTAATGTTATAATCCTGATAATAACTTTGATAATTATCGTTCATGCGAGGGGTAGGTCATTGCGAGTGTGGGATCTCAAACGACATAGCTCGTGGATCATTAAGGACCGTGTATTGGGATATGTGAGTCCGAGTAACCACCTGTAAAGACCACATGTCGCGGATGGGGTCGACAAGCCAAGTAACTAATCACGACCGATCTATCCATGAAATTGGCAAGGGGGATTGCGTCAGGAAGATGGTGTGCGTAACGACCCGGGAAACCGTTACAGTACAGAAGCCTGACCCGAGGATCTAGGAAGATGGTGGAAACCTGACCCAGGCATTCAGTCAAACCTTTCATGTGACATTCTGACCTGATTAGGGAAAGGTTGGAAGATGTGAGGCAACCCTTACTCTCACGCAAGGGTTTGGTGGTTAGTCCCGTTCTTCTGTGTGGGTATAGTTGTACACCTCTGTAGAGTTTTGAAAGCCTAAAATCCATCGGGACGGAATCATTCGGTTGTTCCTACTTTCTATACCCATGGTAGCATTGTTGAAGGATTATGGACTCCTATGTGATACATGACTAATAACTAAATACTTTTGTTTTATGAGTTAGAACATGGCATGTCATACTTATAAGCAACGTCATTGCTTTTCTGCAAATGTACAAATACCTGATATTACCTTTTGCATCCGCCAAATATTATATGTTGAAATTAAGCCCTACGAGTACGCAATGTACTCATGGTGCTGCCACTAAGTTGTTTTGTGGGTATAGGACAATGGTGGCCATCTCACACCATCGTTGGGGGCAAAGTGGGTGAATGGCATGTGCCATCCAAGCTACGGTGGTGACGCCCATGGGCAAGGTGACCACCAGTTACTAGATATATAATTGATTCATAGCATAGCGATGTCGGTAAGAGAGTCATTTGGTTCACACTACATTTAGTCTTACATTGTATAATTAATTTATTATATTCAACAAGACTTGTAATATATGTTTTCGCTGAATTATTATGTGCTCTGATGATGAGATGTAATCTTGAGTTGTCGAGGCTATTATGGTATGATCCAGCGTGTGGTCGAAAGGGCGGCATGCAAGTGCGACAAGGTTCTTCACTATTAATACATGGCACACTTGTCTCTCACAAAGTTCCTTGGTTCTTGTGCCTAAACTGGCTGTAAGCTTACAACTCGCTTTTCCTCTCTCTCCTCCATCTCAGTATTTAGCCAGCTTACAGGCTGCTATTATACTTGCTCTTAGGTCCTATTGTCTCATTTTATAGTGCGTTTGGTTTGTTGGTTAGGGGAGCCTGGCTTTCATCTATAATCTAGGCTTTTGCTAGACAAACTGCGGACATGCAATTTGTTGTTATTTGGTTGTCTCCATATATAGAGCCAGGCATAAAAAATTAATGTTTGGTTCCATGCATCTCGGCCTCTCATTTTTTAGAGTCCTAGCTGCATCTGTACTTGTGCCAGGATCATGCACAAGTACGCACAAAATTAGCAGAATTGGTACACAGCTAAATAGAAAGGTTCTGAGCTTTATTGATATCTAGCAAGGGTCTTACAATTGTAGCCCGGACGGTGTAGTTGTAGGCATATAGAGCTAGCGGAAAACTACTGCCGTAGGGCAGCACTTATTCATGGTGGTCTCTAGTATGATGGTATTATACAGCGTAGCGATAACCTATTCCACATGCAAGCTCGAGCGTGGTCGAAACCCTAGCTTCGATGTCATCTCCTATGCTTGAACTCTTCGCATAACTCCTAATCTTCATGGTGTGCTTCCTCATCATAGCCTTGGTCTTCCTCAGTGCTAAAGTCTATGGGTCAACAACAGGTGAGTACTTACATACTCAGCAAGCCCTAACCATATGGTGGAAATAGAGGTGTGGTGGTGATTATAATTAAGGGTTGGGTCCTAGTGGAGCATTACCATCCCAGCTAGTCCCCGTGTTAGTGTCATCTTATGTTAGTTACCAGTTTCATTACCCTTAAAAGTAAAGCTAATTATAGTATCCCGTCCTAGCATCTGCCCATTCTAAGGACGTGGCTTTTTGAATAGATTTAAGTAACTCTACAGAGGTGTACAAATTTTCCCACATGATAGGCACAATCCCTTCCATGATCAGTGGACGAAATAGGCCTAATGAGACCCCATACCCGCTTGGGTGCTACCCTAGACTTCCATATAACTCTACCGCGGCTTCTCAGGGTTTAGAAAACACACTAAAACTCAGGAGGATACCTTATCATCCCATCACATAATCTCGGATGATACCACATCATCCCAATAAATCAGTGCCAATGATACCAAATCATCAAAATAATCAATAATAGTCAGGGGCTCGAACGCGACCAAAAATCAAGGGGCTTAACGTGGAAGATCACATAGCAACCATGCCAACCGAACCATGTAAGATCACATAGCATCCTTGTCTGCTCCTGATATTCCGCTGCCAACACCGGCCTCCTAGTAGAAATTACACTCCCACCCAACGGGGTGTGAGATCAAGTCTACCCATATAGACATGTGGCTGCACGTAACATCGCACTAGGCGAGAGGGACTACGAACCGGTCCTTATGTGACCGAAGGGAGCATCTCCTTGGGAACCCTATCCAGGCATTCCTGCCAAGATAACTTATCCCGCATAAGCTATCCCCGCTCGCCCCTGTCGGTGTTTAGTTTTAGGTTTATCAAGTTTTAAGTTCCATTAATTATTATGCTTAGGTTCATCTATATCACGGAGCTCATAAAATAACAAGATAACCATTTATCTTAATTCAACATTAATCATTTCACAACAACCGAGCTCATATTTCAGGATAATAATTAAGCAAGTTATTCATTTATAGATAGTTAAGCAAGATGGTAGAGGGATAGGGGAGTTAGGACTTGCCTTCACTGTTGACTTCTTCTAGCATGATCTCGTAGTCAGGGTCTTCGCTTTCCCGGTAGTCACCATCGTCTATCGGCGTAGCTATCGAATAAGACTACCGCCAACACAAAAGAAAAGAGGAAGAAGCAAAACATAGAAGAATATGGTGGCACTAGGATGAATGCGTAGAGCTAGATTTTAGGTGAATTTTAGAAGTAGTTTCACCTAAAAAGGAGCTAGGATGCAAAAGTTATGCGTTGTATAAGTTTATTCGATAGTTAATTATCTAGATGGAATTTTACATGTATTTTTTGGTGCATGAAAATGGGTGCAAGCTGTACGACTAAACTCCCTAATGCATCTAGTTTATTTATAAATTTTCTGGGAATTTTTCTAAGCTAGAAAAGTAGATTTATAGCCTTCTGTGTATACTAACTGGGTGTACCAAGCATTTTCCTAAGTGTACTCAGTGCTGTGTGTGTGACAGGTGGGCCAGCCCACCACGTCAGCGGTGACAGCATCGGTGGCCTTATGGCCACGGGCCCACGCGACAGAGAGAGAAAGGGGAGGGGAAGAGGAAGGACGGGACAGAACGGTGACGGTAGCACTGTTACCGCCCGGTCCTGCACGGCAGAGAGAGAAGGGGAAGGAGAGGAACGACGATGGATAGGAACGACTACGCTAGTAATGGAACAGGGGAGGGAGGTGCCGAGCTCGCCGAAGTTGGTTACACCGACGGCGTCAGGCCTCGATGGTGGTGGATGAAGTGTGGACGAGGCTCGGGAGGCCACGGCGCAGCCGGTGGTGCCTTTGCCGACGTCAGCGGGTGCCCGAGGTGATGGTGGCGGCTCACTGGAGCTTCCGTGGTGGTGTCGTGCAGCGGATACTACGTGTACGTGCTTGTGGGTGACTGGTGAGAGCAACGGGGTACTTTAGTGCTCAACCGAGCCTTGCCATCAGCTAGCCAGTGGCCATGGCAGCTCAACGGGGCGCGGTGCATGGCGGCAACATGACACAGGGGCTCAATCAACTAACCAGCTAAAGCAAAAGGAAGAGGAGAACCTCAGGGACTCACCTGCTAGCCCAATCGGCCAATGCACAACAGAAGAAGGTGGAAGAGGGAGGCGGTCCCAATGGCGCCGGTGGCTCCCGATTTGGGGGAAACCGGAACAAAGCAAGGAGGAGAAGAGGAAAGGGGAAAAGGAGAGGGTGATGGAGTGTTCCAGCTCAAGGTGGAGCTAGCAGTGGAGAGGGCGAGGCCGGAGTGGCAAGGGCCGGGCCCATTTATAGGCCGGCCATATCGGTTCCGGCGCTGAGATATTTTCTCGCCCACCGATATCACTCGGGCGCGCAACACGTGCCTAATCCGCTAGGTCGGTTCGCCATAGTGTGGGCTTGCCCACGTGTGCGGCCGAGGGAGCTCGGGCTCGTCCATGGCGGTACAACAAGGTGGGTTCGCCGCCGCGTGTCGAGGGAGGAGCAGTGAGGGAGAGAGAGAAGGCGGAACGGTGGAGTGGGATCGAGAAAAGATCTCGCGAGCATCCCAGATGTCTTAACTCTACCGGGGAGAGGCGGTGGCGGTGGGGCTAGGAGCTCGGGTAGCAACGCGGGATTCCCGTCGGTGCCCGAGATAGGCGACGATGATGACAGGCGGGCCCCGGTCGTCAGCGGGTGGGAGAGGGAAGAAGGGAGGGTGCGAGCGGGCGCTGGGCCGAGCGCGAGCGGGGCCGCCCCATGCGGGGAGGAGGAGGGAGGAGAGGAGTGGGCTACTACTGCTACTGCCATGGGCCGAGGGGAGGAACCCTTTTTCTTTTCCTTTTTCTTTTTCCCAGATTTCCTATACTTTGTTTAAATGCAATTTGAATCCAAATTTAAACATGTATACATGCAAGGTGTACCACCATATGTTCAAGCGAGCAAACAAACACTCAAGCATACATTCCTACATCTATGGTTTTATTCTATGTTGGCCTATTTATACTAATTACTAGGTTAGTTAATTATATGTGTGGGTTATTATGCAAGGTTTTAAAAAGTTCAAATTTTTAGTGGTTTTTAAACTAGGTCAAAACTTTAGGGCATTACAATGCATGAAGCCCTATCGAACGAAATAAAAATAGAAAAAATAAGTGATCTTATAATTTAACTTGTGTAACTCCTTTAATATCTTAATCTATTTTAAAATACACTAATACTCCCTCCGTTCCTTAATATAAGCCATATAGTTTTTAGCACCAATATTAACACATGGCTTGGGGAAGGATGTGAGACCGAGAAAAAAAGGAAAATCAGGCCATCTTCTCTCTCCCAATCAGATTGTTTCCTAAATCTAAGGGATTGGTTGGGGTATGTGCTATGTACGGTGGAAAGGTTTCCAAACTAATCGGCGTGGGAGCTGAAACGTACCTATATTTTAGAATTTTCTTTAAAATCTATATGGCTTATATTAAGGAACAGAGGGAGTATCACTTAATATAGATAATCACGTGTTAATAGCATCATTAACAAATCCTGGTGCTGCACCATGCCAGCCTGCCTCGCCAGAAACAGAAATAAAATCCGTATCACGGGAGTTAGGCTCTGGGCTGCCTTTTGTACCTGGGAGTCAGGTCTAGACCCTGATGCGGGCAACCAAACACCTGAAAGTTGCATGTGTCGAGCCTGGCTGGACAAGAACCAACCAGCTAAACACGCTATTAACGTCCTCAAAATCATCTAATATAGACATTGTTAGAATCATAGGTATAAGTTATGTCAGTTTTGGTGGGAGTTTCATTTGCATTTAATATGGTGTTTTTGACTACATGACAACATTTTTAAGAATAGAGAAAAGAACTGAGATGAAACTCTCCTGATATGATTTCAATCAATATACGAGTCATGAAATTAAATATCTGTAAAATTATAGGATGATGAAACTATACATTGAGGATTGATGTTTCATCCATATTATTTTATGTTATTACATGATGTGCAGTCTGAGAAAATAACGCCATGAAATTTTCCATTAAAAATGGCCTTATGCTTGTATAGCCTTTAGATGAGTGAGCCTAACAAGACACTCCGAATGATCGATATGATTAAGTGAGCAATGAATCGACATGCACAGTGCGAATTGATTTGGTTTTATACCATCAAAATGAAGTACTTCTTTTGTTCTAAATGATAAGATAACTTTTTTAGATACATTGTTGTTTTATGTATCTAGATATAAGGTATGTCCAAATGTATAGACAGAAATGACAATAATATCTAAAAAATGTCTTAGAATTAGAATGGAGAGAGTATCTAAGAGTATCTCCAAGAGTACCTAATAATTCTTCTCAATCCTTGTTTTTAGGAAGAATAGAAAAAATTCATCACCGACATCTCCTAAAATGACCTCCTAATCTTTTAGCATTTGGGAAAAAAGGCCCGATGTGCGGAAAGATACGTGGATGGCCTGTCGCACGTATCCGCCCTCCCCGTCGCGGGCTCCTTTTGCGCCGTGATTTTCTCCTGTGGTCTCCACGTAGGAAAGGAAAAGGAGCAAATACAGGGTTTCAGGTGAGAAAATCGCAAAAGAGAAAGATCCGGTAGGATGACTTAAATGGATATAGAAACGGATTTAGGATTTCTGATGCAAAACATCACAACTCTTGGGACCGACCTTTTGATCTTTTAGAAGTGGAATATTAGAAACTCTTGGTGATGACCGTTTTTATTCCTCCCAAAAATTTTTTAGGAGTTAAAAACATTATGTTTTTAGGAAGATAAAATAGAGTATTTTTAGAGATGCTCTAATAGAAAACTGTTGTCATTTCAAAATTGCATGTTTCATATCGAAAATCTGGTAGGTATCTTGATTGAAATATACTAGTACCATGACCACGACCCTCGCTGACGCTACTGCACTTCCGTATTTCCAAGATCCAAATCCAAAACGAAAAACTTTCCCGGTATAAATGGAAATCCTGAATCTCCGCCTCCGGTGAGGCTGAGCTGAATCCGACTCCCCACAATTTACTCCCCCAATTACTCCATCCACCTCCCCCAAATTTATGGCCTCTTTCCTGCTCAGCTGAGCTCGCCTCCTCCCTCTCCTCCGGCCTCCCCCTTCGTCACTTTCCACTACCCAAAGCTTCTTCCCTCCTGCTTCCCTTTTCACACCAAGCAGGACCTGCCAGTGCCAAACGCACGCCGCATCACACAGAAGCCAACAAGAATGAGAACAGGCCGGGAGGTCAGCCAGCCACTTGCCCACCTCCGAGCTGTCCCCCATGACACCACCGCCAGCACCGCCACCATCACCCAAAGTACCAAACGACGCGGCTGCAGTTCGCAGTAGCTCCAAGATCTCTCCTTTGACCTCCCCCTTCGCCCTCCTGCCACTGCCATGGTCTGCTGCCATGGCGGCCGCCGCAGCGCCGCAATCCTATTCTTTGCCGTGGCCGCGGCGGCCTGCGCTGCGGTGGCGGCGGCGCAGGAGCCCAACACCGACGCCTACTTCGTCTCCGGGTTTTTCTCCAAGCTGGGCCGCGCCGCGCCGTCCTCGTCCGGCGCCAACGGGGTGTGCTCCTGGCCCGGCGTGTCCTGCGACGGCGAGGGGCGGGTCGTGGCGTTCGTGGCCGCCGGGATGGACCTGGCCGGCGCCATCCCGGAGGACACCGTCGGCAAGCTCGAGCGTCTGCAGGTCCTCGACCTCAGCCGCAACCGCCTAACCGCGCTGCCCAATGACCTGTGGGAGCTCGGCGCGTCGCTGAGCGCGCTCAACCTCTCCGGCAACGCCATCCGCGGCGCGCTCCCCAACAACGTCGGCAACTTCGCGCGCCTCAAGGTGCTCGACGTCTCCCACAACGCCTTCACCGGCGCGCTGCCGCAAGCGCTCGGCTCAATTACCGGCCTGCAGGTGCTCAACGCCAGCCACAACCAGTTCCAGGGTCAGGTCCCCAACGCCATCGTCTTCGGCTGTGTGAACGTCGTGGCTATGGATCTCTCCGGCAATGCACTCGACGGGGGCTTGCCGGACCTGTCGCCGCTCCGCTCGCTAGCCCATCTCAACCTGTCGGGCAACAGGCTCGGTGGCTCCATCATCGGGGCGTTCCAGGAGCAGTTGAGGGTGATAGACCTCAGCAACAACGGCTTCTCCGGGTTGAATTTCAGCAGTGGGTATGCCGGCTCGGCGTTGATGTACCTTGACTTGTCAGGAAATCAGCTTACAGGAGAATTCACCATGGCCGGCCGGTTCCAGAACCTGAGGCATATGAATCTTGCACACAACCAGTTGTCCAATGCTAATTTGCTGGTGTCCATGGGTGAGATATCTGGGCTGGAGTTTGTTAATCTGTCTAGCACAGGGCTGCATGGGCAGATTCCTGCTGATTTTTCATCCCGATTGGTTGGATTGAAGGTGCTCGATTTATCACGGAACAATATCAGTGGGATAGTCCCAGACATGAGTTCTCTTCGTCTACATGTGCTGGACTTGTCGGTGAACAATCTCACCGGTGAGATACCTGTGGCATTGGTGAAGAAGTTGGCATCGATGGATCGGTTCAACTTCTCATACAACAATCTCACTGTTTGTGCCTCTGAGCTCTCCCCTGAGGCGTTTGCCGCTTCATTTGCTCGGTCCAGGAATGACTGCCCAATTGCTGTGAATCCAGATAGTATCAAGAAAAGTAGAGGGAAGCGTAAGGGGATAAAGTTGGTGCTCGCCGTTGTACTCTCCTTGTTCTTCTCTGTTCTTGGTTTGCTTTGCTTGGCAGTGGCATGTCAGAGGCGGAGGAAGAGGTGTGATGCGCTGCCTGTGGTTAAGCAGGTGTCGTTCAAGGAGGAGCCTGCTGTATCAGGGCCATTTTCTTTCCAGACGGATTCAACAACGTGGGTTGCTGATGTGAAGGTTGCAACTTCAGTGCCAGTTGTCATATTTGAGAAGCCCTTGCTGAGCTTCACATTTGCTGACCTCTTGGCAGCGACATCAAACTTTGACAGGGGTACCTTGCTGGCAGAAGGGAGATTTGGGCCAGTGTATAGGGGATTCCTTCCTGGCGGAATTCAAGTCGCCGTGAAGGTGTTGGTCCATGGATCAGTAATGGAAGACCAAGATGCAGCAAGGGAGCTCGAGCGGCTGGGACGGATCAAACATCCTAACTTGGTTCCTTTGACTGGTTACTGTCTGGCAGGGGACCAGAGGATTGCCATCTACGAGTACATGGAAAATGGCAATTTGCACAACTTACTGCATGACTTACCGCTAGGAGTTCAGGCAACTGAAGATTGGAGCGGCGACACATGGGAGGACAACATTGGTGGTGTCGCAACTGAAATCATCACACCGGAAGGTACCGCCACATGGATGTTTCGACACAAAATTGCATTAGGTGCCGCGAGGGCACTGGCATTCCTCCATCATGGCTGTATCCCGCAGATTGTCCACCGGGATGTGAAGGCAAGCAGCATCTACTTTGACTGCACAATGGAGCCTAGGCTGGCTGATTTTGGGTTGTCTGGAACCAGCACCGACAATGACCTATTACACCATTCCCTAGGCTATGCTCCGCCGGAGTTCTCCAACTCGGAGAACGCCATGGCGACCGCAAAGTCCGACGTTTACAGCTTTGGTGTCGTGTTGTTCGAACTGGTCACCGGCAAGAAACCATTGGGTGATGAGTACCCTAACCAGAAGGAGGCCAGCCTGGTGAACTGGGCCAGGGCGATGGTGAAGGCGAACCATGGGCCAAGCATCATCGACCCCAAGATCCGTGACACGGGGCTGGAGCGGCAGATGGAGGAGGCGCTGAGGATCGCCTACCTGTGCACCGCGGAACTGCCGTCTAAGAGGCCGGCCATGCAGCAGATTGTCGGTCTCCTCAAGGACATCGAGCCGAAGGTAGAAGAGCAGGATTGAAGATCTGAAGAAGTGATTACTTGCAGCGTTTCGGATGGTGTTGAAATATGTGTAGTGACAGCGGAGGCAGGCTGTGACTGAGTGAGCTCTTGGCTGTTTTACCTTAGTGGAGTTCACTATGCTATGCCTTGCTCTGCTGTGTCTGAGATATATCTTTTTCATCTTTCTCTTTTTTCCCCTCCCTCGCTAATTCTTCAAGTTGCTGAAGATTGTTGCAATACAGCTCTGCCATACCTGCCCTTAGTGTAACACCCTCGGTGTTACACTGTAAAGCATTTACTAAAACATGTCATGAGCATCGTGTTTATGTGTTAATGCAAGTGATAAAGTGTGTAGATCAATTTCTGTAACTCGAAACGATCAACTAAAATGCGGAGCGAAAGTTGATTCGATAGTCATGTTATATCACTTAGGGTTTAAAACCAATTTTTATTAAGCAAAAATGTTATAGAACATGTGTGTGATACTTAAATAAAATTTGAAGTACAAACTTTGTAGATGACCGCTGATATTTCCACTAGCTTAGAAATCGTAATTGGAAATCAAATTCAGCTCTAAAACTTAGAAATTTTCAAGTCTGCCGACTGCTGGACATTGCTATGTTTAGTAATTTTTTTGTGAGAGACTGGGTTAAGGAGTATGGTAGTATTATGGCTTGTTTTAGTAGCCCAATATTGCCTCTAAGGTATAGCAAAAGTGGTTTGGGTATTGAATTAACGGTTTAGACGTCTTGAACGCTTTAACGTGCATAACATAAACTCAGGCTGTCTTCTTATGTTGGGCGCAGTCACCAGGCCGTCCTGCCCCGACGTCGCGGCGTTGGTGCGCCGGGTGCGCGCACGTGACCATGCTTGTCGGTTGCTGCTGCCGCAGCCTGGCCACGGTGGGCACGCCGCTAGCCGCTGCGCCCGTCGCTCACTTGCACTTGGCCGTCCTGCCGCCGTGCCACGCTGCTGCCGCTGTCGTCGCGCCGCCTACGCTTGGCCGAGGCCGACCGCAGCGAGTCGCTGGCCCTGCGCCCTGTTGCTCTGCCTTGCACTGTCGTTTGGGTGCCCCTGTGGCCACGCTGCGCTGTCGTCGTGTCCGCACTGCCGGCACTACTCACGTCGCGACGCTGCTGCTGCCGTCGCGTCGTCGTCGGGTCTGCGTTGATCTGCTGCACCTCTGCGCTTTTGCCAGCCCTGTGCATGTCGCCTCTGCCGCGCGCACGTGGGCGAGCCGCCATCGCCACGCCATTTATGGCACTACGCCGCATGTGCCACGCCAGTCAGACGTGCGCACGCATTGTCTGTAGCACCGGCGTGTGGTCCTCCTGTGCTCGCCGCTCGCGTCCCGCCAAGGCGTGGACAAGCGAGCCCACCTGCCGCGCCGTCTCTGTCTTTCCCTCTTTCTCCCTCTGTTTTCCTCCGTCGTCGCGTCGTGTCACGGTGAAGCCAGAGAGCGAGCACCTCTCGTCAATTCCTTGTGCTCGCGTCTCCGCCTTCATGCCCTCTCTCTAGCCGACCCCACCCCGCTTTGACTCGCGTCACACCGAGCTCCAATTTTGGAGCTTTGCCCGCCGTTGTGCCGTTGAGGCCCATCGCCGCCCACGTCGTGGCCAGTCTCCACCACCTCATCCCGCACCAATTCCTCTGCACCACTAGCTAGCCTTGGCTCCTTCGTCGTGCGCATGCTAGTCGCAGCTCTAGTGCTGCCTCCTCGCCACTGACGCGGACGTGCCTTTGCGGTCCGCCATTCAACTCGCAGTGCGCACATGGCCAGTCTTGCTGGGGTCATCTCCGGCCGAGTTGGCTTCTTAGTAAGGTCACTAGTGAGTGGTCGTTGCTCGCCCGCTACCCTACCGCCTAGTTGTTGCTGCGGCTCGCCTAAACGCCGTCACCATTGTCGCAGGGTGCCCGCCATCGTGGAGAGGTCCCTCTACGGCGTCCCGGCTCGTGCAACGGCCGCCCATCGTCTCGTGTCGGACCCTAGGTGAGCGTCGGCCTCGTAGATAGGTCAGCGAGGGTCCCGTGTGGCCGACGTAAGCGCTAGTGCCACCGCTCGCCGCGTCGGAGCGCGCGGGGATGGCTGAGGACCTTGCCGTTGAAAAGAGGAGAAAGATCCGAGGGTTCCGTTGCAAAGTCGCTATCTATAAAAATAGTAACGTGGATTGCGAGTTGTTTTGCTCATAGTCCAGGGGCGTTTTTGCAAGAGTGCCGACACGTGCGGGCTTCCTCGCCGTGGGCCGGCTCCACGCGTGGGCCGGCGTGCGCTTGCGCGCGCGCGTTGCGTCGTGTGGGCCGCGTTGGGCCGAATTGAGTTTATCATTTTCATGGAGAATAGAAATAACTTTTTATTTTAATTCTGAGCTGAACTTTGGTAAATCATATAAAATCATGTAGGTATCCAAAAATTGTGAAACTAATTTTGTTAGTTTCTAAAATTGTGCTCTATCTGTTTGTGTATTTAGTTCATATATATATATATATATTTGTTGATTCCAGGAACTATTAAATCATTTGAGAGTGCTTAATATTATTAGGTTAAATATTATAGGAATTTTTGTGGCAATATGGTGATAGCTGCAACTTTGAAATTTTTACAGTAGCTTTTTGGTATTATTATGTGCTCACTGTAATTTTTGTAGCTTTAGAATAGACTTAACATAAGGGTAGTTAAATGCTCTTTGTTTCAAATATACATTAAATCACTAGTAGAAATAAAGATATATCCTTCATTTGTAAAGCTAGGTGTTTGTTAGTTGAACCCAAAACTTTACTTGATGAAGATGATAGTTAGCTTAGTATCTTAGTCATTAGAGCTAGCTTAGTAGTTTACCATGTGTATTCTTAATTTAGGAGCTGCTGTTGCTAAAATACTAAGTGTTGCATCATCATCACATGCATGTAGAGAACGAGTTGGTGGAGATCGTGACCATCGGAGACCACGAGTTTGAGGAGGTGATCGAGGAGTACGAGGAGGAGATCCTCGTGCTGAAGGAGGTCCCAGAGCGACCACTGACTGACTGAGCTGACACCGCGCCTACTTAAGGCAAGCCCCGGTGCATAACCCTTATTTTGAATGATCACTGGATATATATATATGTGCATTTACGTTACAGGATTTATATTGAAACTACATGCATAGATATACCTACCCAGGAGTCTTACTAGCATAGGTCGAGTAGCTGCTATGCTTAGGTTATCGGTAGCGTGAGTAACCTGCTGTTACTCACAATAGGTAATTATTATTATCACTCTCATGATAAAATGGTGAAAAGAAATGGAGACCGGGTAGGGATATGGTACGGGTATTGGTGGGTGTAAGAGGTTGTGTCCCGCGGCCAACGGGGCATAGTTTGGTTACACTGTTTTCCCTGTCCGTGTCGGTTAAGGACTGGTCGTTGCATTGAATTCTAGTCAGGTCACAGACTTATTATTCTGAGCACATACTTGTTTATGGGAGCAGGAAATGTTCATTGCTCTCTTGTCGTGGGTTCCGGCTCTTTCCGGACCGACTGATTGGAGGCGGAAATGGTAGAGGTCTAAGCACCACACTGAGTCCGGGACTCAAGAGTGGGGGCTTGGAGTCTAAGTTTGCACGGAGACCTGGACCCCTTGATAGGAGAGTGGTGGATTGGTCCTGCTTGTGCTTGGGATACAAGCGGGGCGTGTGTTTTGGGGTACCCAGCTGGGCTACATTGATTCACGAATCACCATGTAATACAATACAACTTGTCTACGATCTAGCACCGTAGTAAGAACTCAAAGATGAAAGATGGTGAAATAGATCTGATTGCTCAATTCTTGCTTGAAAGTAGAACATGTGCTTACATAGAATGGTTAGCTAATGAACTAATTATGACTGCTAATAAAACATATACATAAGGATTCACTACTAGTATTGCTTTTTGTAAAAAGAAAACCCAGCAAACCATAAAGTTTATCATATCATTTGGAGTCGGCAAATTATTCCCACTAGTCGGGTAAGTCTTGCGAGTACATTGTGTACTCAGGGTTTATTTACCCTGTTGCAGGTGCAGCTTGAGGAGTAGCTGTTGTGTGGAGGTTTTTTCTGGTGGGCACAGACGGATCCTTGTATCTTATCGTTAGATGTTTATTGTAATTCCGTTGTTTAAATTCTGCAATCTGAACTTGGTATTGTAATAATGTATTTCTAAGAACTCTTGTTGTATGAAATGGACTGAGAATTATAAATTCGTTCTCATTATTGGATCCTGGAGAAAAAACGTGGATTGTTCGAGTTCTCTCTTAGGATGTGCTTAACGAAACCGTCCGATATAGCTCGTTTTCAAGGTGCTTAGTGTCTGATAGAAGATGAACGTCTCCAAAGATGTATTATTTTGAACGGTTCTACCACACTTACTACTAACCATGGTACTACTCAAGAGATACTGAAAGCTCCCATCAATGTGCTTGTGTTTTGCACGCGGGAGAGAAAATGGCTGCAGCTGTCCTTGTCCTTGCTTTTTTTGGTAGTGTAGCTCATGCCAACCCCTCGCGATTTCAATACTACTCCGTTTCTTGCGATTGCAATCTGAACAAAGTGTCAGAGCTACTGTTCATCCAATCCACTCATTTAGTCTGTTTGTTGGTTTCAGTCGAAACTTATCAGTCAGTCAATAATATTTTTTTCTCATAATAAATCAGTACTAACCAGATTTATCAACCTAGAAACCAATAACGACCTGACTCGATTGCTGGATATTGCATGGTAGTATGATTGCCGCTGCAACTGCACTGTCCTGGAAGTGTCCTCGCACACTGTTTGGAAGATTAAAGCATGTTCCAACCATCATTATGCCTGCAACTGTTTTCCTCTCGTAAAGCACAGGAGGACGGTGGGTGCAGGTGGCTCTGCTTTACTACTCGAGTTAAGGGGGTCCTTTTCTGCTTTGCAAACCAGCCTGCTCTCTTCTGGATTTTTACGCCATCTAAGTGCGTTGTTAATAATGCTTTCTTGCCATGCGCAGATGCTGGTGTTGGGCGTGGTGACTGCTGAAGTGCTGATGGATGGCTGCCCTTTTCGGGGAGCCACCACTGCAAGTGCACACCGTTTCATCACCCTCTCCAGCGTGCATGGAACATGCAAGCGCGCAACTCTTATGATTGTGCTTTCTGGCCTTGTGTAGACACTTGTTTCGTGAGTCGGAAATGTTTTAGCAATAAATTTATTGAATACCAGAATAAATAAATAAAAAGTTAACACGATTAAAAGCATTAGATTGTACTGCTAGACTCATCTTGAAAAAATGTTATCATGACAACATATTTTTTCTACTTATAGATACTATTATAATTGTCAAAAGTGTCATACCTTGGACTACCCGACATGACACGGGTGTTCGTATTTTTCTGAATTTATTCTAAGATTAACGGTGCTATTCTTTCAGTGGTAGACGACAGGCCCTTCGATAGCAAACTGTTTGTGATGACTTCGTCAATCTCGAGATTTGCCGGTCTAACTCAGTTCTTCGGAGATGCTCACGTTCATATGGATGAGTGTGCGTTCGTATATGTGAGCATCTGCGTGTGTAACTGGGTCTCGAAAAAAAAAAAGATTTATATTTCAACCAGAGGTGGTCGTTGCTGCGAGACCCGTGTTTTCAAACTCGGTCATTCTCAATTCAGAAAAAAAGAAGACCATAACCGTGTCTCATGTCAACATCGGAAATTTGGGCGTTTCTCCCTGATTAGCCTCGTGATTTAGGGGAAGATACACTGACTGTCCTTGCCAACGCACAGTCATGCAAAACGGTATGCCAAGAAAAGCAGAGGTAAAAAAACAAAAACAAACGGTATGCCAAGAAAAGCAGAGGTAAAAAAAAAACAACCACTACGTAAAAAACGATTTTTAGCAACGGTTTGATTTTTTTAGGGACGACTGGTGATGGAGCCACCCCTACAGTGGCGTGCTCGGGTGTCCAGACACTAGCCATCCCTACAAATGGAACAGCAGGGACGGCTAGTGATATGAGCCGCCCCTACAAATGGGGTCTGATTTATAGGGGCGGCTCAATCACCAGTCGCCCCTGGAGTTGCTATTTGTAGGGGCGGCTGGTGATTGAGCCGCCGCTACAAATGCCCCCGTATATATAGCTCCGATTTGTAGGGGCGGCTCAATCACCAGCCGCCCCTACAAAGGACCCACATATAAAACAGCTACATCACCTTCTTTCTCCTCGGGTCACTCACTCTAACCCATGAAAGAAAGGTGAAGAGGCCTTGGGCACCTTCTAAAAATTGCTCTACTAAGGGGAAAGGTTTTGGTCTCAAATCCTTTGGTGGAGAGGTTGTAAAAGGTAAAAAAATACTATTCCATATTTTTTTTGAAGTTTTAATGGTTGGTTAGTGAGTAATTAGAGTTTTATTTTTCTCTCTCTTCTATGGTGCTTGAGTTACTTATGAAGCAAATTAGACCCAAGTTTTAAATGCACTAGGGTAAATTAGGGAGGAGAACAAGATCATACCCTTATTTGGTCTATGTTTCTTGATTTTAGTGAACAATTAGTTAGTTTTATGGATGTTTCATGTGCATGTGGATCTAGATCTAGGGTTTGGTTTTTTTATTAATTTCATTTTTGTAAATTTATGTTTGATGATATTGGATTAGGGTTTGTATGAAAGATATTAGGTAAAGTATAATTGTTGCTAATTGTTGTCTTTGAAATTGTTTATTGTAATCAATAAATATGTATTTCAATTATTTATGGATAAATGGGCCATTAATTAATTTTCCTTTACCATGGTGTGTTTGTATGCTTCATGTAATTATATTAGATTTATATTCATATATATCTGAAGTATATACAATTATTCTCAAGTAATTATTAATTTGTTTTATTTTTATATATATCTGAATAAGTAGTCCTTTAATGTTTGTTTTGTTGTTGTTGGAAAAGATGGAGTACAGGAACTCTTGTATGTATGGTTCGTTAAGGTTCAAGGAATGTTTCCGTGAAGAGGTGGATAAATTTATTGAAGCCACAAAGAAGCATGCAACGACATTGAAAGAGAATAATGATACAATTATTTATCCATGTAAAGATTGCAAGAACCGTATGGCATGGATATATGTGACTATCATTAGATCACATTTGATTATGCGAGGATTTGTTGAGGACTACACAGTGTGGATTCATCATGGTGAAACGGTTATTGTTAACGACAAGGATAAGGACGAATATGACGACGAAACCATAGAATCCCTGTCCCAATATTCAGCAGAGCTTGATACACGAATGGATTTCGAGTTTGGCAATGAACAAGGTGGTGATGCTGGTGGTTGGGATGGTAACGACGAAGGTGGTGCCAATAATGATGGTGGAGCACGTGTTGGGGATGAAGATAATTTGAAGGACATGATTCGAGCCCTTGGACAAGAGATTTTACTAAATAGCCCGGAAGGTCTAGAAAATTTGGAAAGGGTGACAAAAGCATCGAAGGAGACTGTGTATGGAGTTGAAAAGGGCTGTCCGACACATTAGACATTGCTACGTTTTGTGCTTGAGCTGCTCATCTTGAAGGCTAAGTACGGCTGGTCAGACTGTAGTTTTAATGATCTATTGCATCTCCTGTCATGGGTGCTGCCACAACCAAACTTAGTTCCCGCCAACACATACCAAGCGAAGAAGATCATAAGTCCATTGACAATGGGGGTTGAAAAAATCTATGCATGCCCCAACCACTGTATACTTTTTTATGGTGAAACGTTCAAGTCACTGGATAAATGTCCTCGGTGTGGGGCCAGCCGATACAAGAACAATGACCTTTACGATGGGGACGAAGCCTCCACGGGGAAAAAGAGAAATAAGAAGGGTACAAAAAAGGTGGTACAAGAATCTCAGCCTCCAAAAGGACACTCCATTAGACAACGATGCAAAACAGAGAAGAATTTCTACCTTGGTAATGTGGTACCTACCAGTGACCGACCGCTTGAGACGTATCTTCCTAAACCCTAAAGAAGCCGCACTCATGACATGATGGGATGATAAGCGCAAGGTGGATGATGATAAGATTGCACACCCGGCTGATTGTAGTTAGTGGCAAAGGTTTGATGAGAAGCACAAAGAATTCAGCGATGACCCAAAAAATGTATGGTTTGGCTTAAGCACCGATGGAATAAATCCCTTCAATGAGAGGATGAGCGACCACAGCACATGGCCAGTGATCTTGACCATGTACAACATTCCAATATGGTTGTGTTAGAAGAGAAAGTACCTTCTCCTCACTATTCTTATTTCTGGCCCTAAACAACCAGGCATTGATATAGACGTGTTCCTCGAGCCTTTGATGCAAGAAATAGAGAGGCTATGGAGGCATGGGGAGCAGATGTACGATGTGTTCTGAAAGAAGGACTTCATATATAGAGCAATAATATTTGTTACTACCAATGATTACCCCACGCTGTTTGCTTTGTCTGGATAGATCAAAGGAAAGACAAGATGCTTGGTTTGCTTGGATGGTACTACATGGGTGTACCTGGATGCATCCAAGAAGATAGTTTACCTAAGGAACCGATACTTCTTAAAGACAAGTCACAAGTACCGCAACAAATTGTTCTTTAGATTTTATGACAACGCCCCGGAGATTGAACCCCTTTGGAGAGATGTCATAACGGAGAACACATGTACAGAATGGTGAAAAACATATGTATCGTCTATGAAAAGAAGAATCCAGATGGGACGAACAGAGATAGAAGCACACCTCCTGTCGAAGGAGTACCTTTCAAGAAACAATCGATCTTCTTTCAGTATCTGCCTTATTGTCCAGACTTAGAGGTCTTCCATGCCATTGATGCAATGCACGTGTAGAAGAATGTCTTTGAGAGTCTCATTGCTACCTTGATGGACACAGGCAAGTCAAAGGATGGTCTGAAAGCATAGAAAGACATGGTGCAGTTAAACATGATGCCACAACTTCACCCGGTACCTGAGGCTAATGGAAAATACACTCTGCCCGTGGCATGCTTCAACCTAACACCAGATGAGAAGAGAGCTATATGCACTTTTCTGAGGGGGATCAAAGTTCTGACTGGGTTTTTAGCAAATGTGAAGAAGCTAGTGTCGATGAAGGACTTGTCAATAACACACTACAAGGCTCACGATTGCTATGTGATGCTGACAGTGTTTCTACCTATTGCAATTAGGGCTATAAAGCCAGAGTTCTTGAAAATGACCATCACCTGCATGTGCTACTTCTTTTCAAAGATCTCACAGAAGACGATTGACAAGCAAGAGCTGAGTGACCTACATGAATTTGTGGTGGAGACACAAAATCAACTAGAGATGTATTTACCTCCTGCTTTTTTTGATATAATGCCACATCTCATGTTTCACATGGTTCATCAGATATAGACACTAGGCCCTTGCTACTTGCATGAAATGTGGTCCTACGAGCGGTTCATGTCGGTTCTAAGTCGATACATGCATAATTGAGCATACCCAGAGGGCTCTATGATAGAGGGTTTAGTACTGAAGAAGTCATCGAGTGCTGTCAAGAGTACCTAAAAGTACAGAAAGGGATTGGTAAACCCGATTCTCGTCACAAGGGTAAGCTGGCTGGGAAGGGCACTAGTGATAGAAAAGTGTTCATTGACCATGATTACAAAGAGGTGAGTCAGGCGCATTACAGTGTCTTGCAGAGTACACAACTGATGCAACCGTACATTGATGAACACTTGGCTATCATTATGGCGGAGAGAAATAGCTGTTCGGATGATTAGGTCCTGAAACAACACAAGCAACGACTAACTATATGGTTGAAGAACCAAAACATACTGCCTAGAGAAACCATAGACTCTATTACTATCAGTAGGTTAGCGGAGGGGCCATCGAGATAAGTGACATCTTGGAATGCTTATGACATCAATGGGTATACGTACTATACCCACGTAAAGGATAGTAAATATGTGAACCAAAACAACGGCGTTCGAATAGAGGCTCTCGATGGATTGGGGCGAAAGATCCAATACTTTAGCATTATTAAAGAGATATGGGAACTTGACTATAGAAGGGATATAACAGTGGCCCAGTTTCGATGCCGCTGGATCAAACAACACCAACTGAACGAGATTGGATTGAGAGTCCTGGACCTTGAGAATCTAGGCTACCAAGATGACCCTTGGGTGCTTGCTTTATGTGTCGCACAAGTTTTCTATATGTCTGACCCACAAAGTAACCTTCCCCCAAAGAAGAAGACAAAGCACGTGGTTGCCTCCGGGAATCAGCACATTATTGGAGTTGATGGTGTGGACGATGTTGAAGCTTACAATAACTACAATGAGATGCCGCTATTCATAGACTTTCCTAAGAAGATCAATGTTGTGGAAAAGAACCTCCCCAAAGACATATTACCACGGGAACAAAAAAGGTGTCAAGGGGAAAGTCGTTACAGTGGGCTAGCTAGTTGTTAAACGTAGACTGTTTATGTAAGTGTGTGTTTGTAAGACTTCATTTATGGATGTGTGTGAGACTATATATTTATGTACATGTGTAAGACTATATATTTTTGTATGTGTGTGAGACTACATTTATACATGTGTGTGAGACTAGCCTTTGCAACATCCAGATGACTCTATTTGAACATCCACTCTATTACTACTAAAACTTTATGAAATCACTTAACACTTTATGAAATGAAGAAATGACCAAAATAAAAGTAGATCTTGACGAGTTATACAACTTTTATATTCATCACCTTTATAGCTGAAATTATTTAGTGTTTGAAAATCAGGTTTGAAGCTGTCATTTTCTGAAATTTAAAATTTGAATTATTCAAAATTAGTAACAAAGATAGATGACTAGACTAAAATAATAGAGCATGATTTTAGAAAATTTTAGGAAAAAAACCATCACATTTGGAGTTAGTATGAGGGAGAAAAACTAGTTATAAGTTTTTGCCACAGATTAAAAAGAGAAATCACACTTGTTCATCATTGATCATCATGAACAATTGTTCTTTTACTTTTTAATCTCTGGGTAAAATTTGTAACTAGTCTTTCTCCCTCATACTAACTCCAAATGTGATGATTTTTTCCTAAAATTTTCTAAAATCTTGCCCTATCAAGTTAGTGTGTTGATTTAGTCATTCTTTTCATTTGACAAAGTTTGAGCACTTCAAACATTCAAATTAAAAAAAATAACAAGTTCGAATGAGATTTTCAACAATTAAATGATTTCAGCTGAAAAAGTGATGAATACCAAAGTTGTATAACTCATCAAGATCTACAACTTTTATTTTGATCATTTCTTCATCTGACAAAGTGATATTAAACATTGTTCACAAATCAATATGTTTCTCGTATAGTTCAGGAAACTATGAGTCATATGTGAATTTATGAACAATGTTTACTAATCTTTGTCACATGAAGAAGTGACGAAAATAAAAGTTATAGATAGTAATGAGTTCAACAACTTTTATGTTCATGACTTTTATTGTTGAAATCATTTAAGGTTTCAAAATCTTGTTTGAAGTTGCTAATTATTGAAATTCAAAATTTCAACTGTACAACTTTGGTCAAATAAAAATATGGTTAAAATAAAAGTTGTACATACTGATGAGTTCTACAACTTTGGTATTCATGAGTTTTTCATTTGAAATCATTTACTCTTTCAAAATATTATTTCAAGTTGAAAATGTTTGAATTTCAAAATTTGAATCGTCCAAACAAAGTCACATGACAAGATGACCAAAATAAAAGTTGTACATATTGATGAGTTATACAACTTTTATGTTTATAATATTTTCATTTTATTTCATTTAATGTCATAAAATTGTAGTCAAAGTTTTAAAATTTAAATTTTTTATTTTTATTTTTTTTGTTTTCTATATTGTTTTGACTACAATTGTTTTTATATATTTCTTCATATATAGAATAATACAAATATTATATTTGTGCGTATACACAATTATTTTTATATTACTTTATTTTGGTCACAATTGTTTTATATATACACAATTGTTTTTATAATACAGAATTAATAATTTAAAAAAATAAAAAATATTTGTAGGGGCGTTGGATCAGGAACCGCCCCTACAAATGCATTTGTAGGGGCGGCTAGATCAGGAACTGCCCCCTAAAAATGCATTTATAGGGGCGGCTGGATCATGAACCGCCCCTACAAATAATCCCAACTATAAATCCGAGGGCGCACGGATGTTGTCTACTGTTGGGACGCTCTCTTCTCCTCCGACGCCGTCAGGCTGCCCGCCGACGCCGTCAGGCTGCCCCACCGACGCCGGCCCGCGCCCTTCCCCACCGATGCCGGCCCGCGCCCCTTCCCTCGCTCCCGCGCACCCCATCTTCGCACCCGCGCGCCCCTTCCCCCACCTGCGCCCCCTCCCCACACCGCGCGCCTTCTCCTCCTCCCTGCCCTAGGGTTTTCGATCGGTCAGCAACGCGCCTCCCTAGGGTTT
The DNA here is from genome assembly GCF_019320115.1 of Miscanthus floridulus. NCBI lineage: Eukaryota > Viridiplantae > Streptophyta > Magnoliopsida > Poales > Poaceae > Miscanthus > Miscanthus floridulus. The sequence goes on from NC_089587.1 coordinate 41,006,679, forward strand.
CCACCGGCATATATAAAAGTTCGTCCGCTGCTCGTCGAGGTACCCGTCGCCGCTGTCCCTATCGCAAGCTCATCCGGGTTGCCGTCCGCACTTCAGTCGCCGCCTCCATCCCTGCTGCGCGGTCGTCTGGGTCACCATCCTCGATGTGCGCTCATCAGAGTTAGGGTTCCAAGGACGAGGACTTCATGAAGACCATCGACTACAATGAGTGCTCGAGATCAGGTTAGGGTTCTTTTCCCCAGTTCTCTTGTGAAGTGCGTCATTCATTCACGGTCGATCTGCGACCGATGACTCAAACAGCAGGGGTAGGGGCAGATGGATGTGGTCTATGCGTAATGCCAGAGGTCAATGGGGAATAACTAACTAGTGAGGAATCAGGCAATTGATTTGGGATATTGAGTTTCGTCTCCTTTATTTTGGATTGTGAGTTCCTAGTTTCATGTATCTTGAGTTCTGTCTATTTATTTTGGTATCTTAAGAAATTAACTAGCGAGGAAGAAATCTTCTTTTTTTTATTTTCTGTTGTGTACTTCGTTTCTAAGAACTCGATTAGTGACCATAGATGCATCGTTCCAGAGGGCCTGGCTGAGAGATTAAATGACTTGTAGACAATGGATGGCTATCAACTAATGCATGGCAAGTGGTTTTTGATAACCTGATGGATTTAGTAAACACTTCTGCATATATTAGAAAAATTGGCTCAGATTTTTGTATATTTTTTCAAGTTCTGAATTGAGCCCATGCAAGAATTTTTTTGATTACCGACATTCTTTTTCAGTTACTCGTCTAAATTTGTTGCTTTTAGAGGTTGAAAGAAAAAAATGTGCTGCTCGATAGGTCACAGAATACATGTTCTTTATCAATTGTTATCTTTTTCTTATTTCTAAAAGCCAATTGAATTCTTGGTTCAGTCATTGTTATCTGGTATATGTAGACTATGAGATAGGAGCCTGCACATCTTGACTGTGTCAAAATCATGACCAACCTCATGATGCCACTTGAGATCACTGCACTTGATGCTTCAGTAAAAGTAACCTAGATGGCACTCATGTCCCATACATGATCTTACTACAACAATCGAACCATCTAAATATTCATTCTCATGAGTACACTATTTTATCTATTCTAAACTATGAGCCAACATGTTGACTACTCTTTATTTTGCCCAACTTTTATCTGAATGTATGCACTATTTTCATCTATTCTAAACTGTGAGCCAACATGCTGACTACTCTTTATTTTGCGCAACTTTTATATATGCCAACTGTTTTAATATATGCTTTTTATATTTGCAACAACTGCTGCTTCTACTACTCTTCTATATGGCAATAGTTGCGCTGCTACTTTTTTTTGTTGCTATCCAGCAATTCTTGTTTGGCAACAGCAGCTGCTCCTTTGCTGAGTTAAATGATATGTAAACCTCTCTTCTCTCTTCTCCTCACCTCTCTTGTCCTCTCTTCTCCTCTCTTCTCTCTTGTTTGGCAGCAGCTGCTCCTCCTTTGCTGAGTTAAATTATATGCAGACCTCTCTTCTCTCTTCTACTCACCTCTCTCTTGTTTGGCAGCAGCAGTTGCCTCCCTATTTCTGATTTAAATAATGTGCAGACCTCTATTCTCTTTCTCTCACCCTCCTTCTCCTCTCTCTATCTTCTCTCTCTTCTCTCTTGTTTGGCAGTAGCAGCTGCTCCTTGTCTGAGTTAAATTGATAATGGCAGACCTTTCTTTCTTCTTCTCCCTTCTCCTTCTACTCCCTCTCTTCCTATTCTCCTCTCTTCTCTCGTTGTTTGGCAGTAGCAGCTGCTCCTATTCTAATTTAAATAATGTGTAGCCTCTCTTCTCCTCTTCTCCTTCTCCTCTCACATCTCTCTCCTACTACTCTCCTCTCTACTCTCTCCTTTCCACCTAGCTACTTTCTATCTTCTTGATAACCTTCCACACCTAGCTGTCTACTTGAGCAATGGTTCTTATCCTTCCACACTTAGTTTGGGACTTGTATTGTCATGTCTTGCTGTTAGAAGTTACTAGCATTAGAAAGGTTGAGTTATCTGTCATTTTTTCAGTTAAGTTATCATGTCTTGCTGTTTTTCTACTACTTAAGTGCTTGAACTCATTTCCTGTCATTTGCAACAGCTGCTGCTTCTACTACTCTCCTATATGGCAATAGCTACGCTGCTACTTTTTTTGTTGCTATCCAGCAATTCTTGTTTGGCAGCAGCTGCTGCTCCTTTGCTGAGTTAAATTATATGCAGACCTCTCTTCTCTCTTCTACTCACCTTTCTTCTCCTCTCATCTCTCTTGTTTGGCAGCAGCAGTTGCTCCTATTCTGATTTAAATAATGTGCAGACCTCTATTCTCTCTTCTCTCACCTCTCTTCTCCTCTCTTCTATCTTCTCCTCTCTTCTCTCTTGTTTGGCAGTAGCAGCTGCTCCTTTGCTGAGTTAAATGATATGCAGACCTCTCTTCTCTCTTCTCCCTTCTACTCACCTCTCTTCTCTATTCTCCTCTCTTCTCTCTTGTTTGGCAGTAGCAGTTGCTCCTATTTTGATTTAAATAATGTGCAGACCTCTCTTCTCTCTTCTCCTCCTCCTCTTACTACTCCTACTACTACTCCTACTACTTGCTACTCCTAAGTGGCTGCTGCTCTTACTCTACTACTACCACTCTACTGCTACCCTTACTCTACTCTACTACTTTCTACTTACTACTACTACTTGCTACTTCTAGCTACTAACTGTTGGCTGCTGTTGCTTTTTTTTGCCAAATCTCCTAGGACTCGCCCTAGGACTTGTTGTCCTGTCTTTTGCCATTAGCTGCTGCACTATGTTTGTTAAGCATCTGTTGCTTTTTTTTGCCAAATCTCCCCTCTCCTCTCCTCTCCTTTTTTTGCCGATGATGAAATTGTCTAAGTCCATAGATTATATGGAATATGAGCTGATGATCAAGAACTTGTGAGGAACTTGACATCATTAGCAGCCGCCCCTACATTACCTTCTCCTCTCTTCTCTATTATGATGCCTTGATGCTCCAAGTTCATGATCAAATGATGATTGACATGTTTCTGAGGCCTCTACTACTGCTACTACTAGTTTTTTGATATATTTTTTGACATGTTTCTAAAGCACACTTTCTTGCATCTATTAGAACAAAGCGTGAAATAATGTCATGGACACCACACAGTGTAGCTCGATGTCCGGAGCATGATGAGCAGCCAACCTATGAGGAGCAAGCACTAGAGGACCTAGCTAACTCAGGAGTAGTTCGATAATGAGTTAGAAAAGGATCTAGAAGTGATGCTTACTCAGGAGCAGTGTGACGAGGAGGAAGGGGGAGCAGAAGGAAGAGCAGGAGAGGCTGCTGAAGGTGAAGAAGAAGAGGATGATGATGATGACTCAGAAAAGGGATATGTAAGTCCCGAGGATCCTTTCCCACATGAAGCCAGAAGGAGGCCAATGGAGGAAGATTTGGACAAGGATTTTGACCTAAACTGAGGAGGTAGGGAAAAAGCCTTAGCTTGTAAATTTTGCTAAAGCTTTTGGCTAGTGTTACCTCTACTAACACTTTGACATGTCGTATATACAGGTCCCTCCTGAAACTCGAAAAAGACGACAGTCAACGTCCTGTGACATCTCGCTCGATAAGATAGAGTAGAGGAAAGGAGAGCAGAGGCAACAGCGATAGAGACGGATCACGATGCCTCTGCTCCACAATCTCAAGACACAACCATGATTACCAAGCCTAAGAAGAAACGAGGGGATAGAAAAGGAAATCTATATCCTAGATAGAGCATGCTATGTGATAACGGAGGTCGGGCCAGCAGGGGAGATCCTTGAGCCAAAAGAATTAAGAGGACGATTTTGTAATGTGATTGGGGCCCTAGTAAGAGATAAATTGAATCCCTGCAATCCCTAACTAGGAAAGAGGTACCAGAGAACAAAAAGAATGAACTATGGGATAGACAGCTAAAGCGCAATTTTAGATCTCTGGAGGGTAAGCATGAACTGGTAAAAATGCTTTTAGGATGGTGGGAGAGCCATTCCAGATGTTGGAGGTCGGAGCTCAACACGAAGTATATACAAAAGGGGTTAACTCCCTTCAAAGAGTTCGACAAAATAACTCCTAGTCAATAGGAGGAGCTCGTGGCTCAGAAGACTTCACTGGAGGCATTGGAGCTCAGTGCCTGTAACACCGAGCTGGTGAAGAGGAACAAACACCACCATCACTAGGCCCCGATGGCTACTATGCCAAGGAAGAGCAGTTTAGGAAGATGGACAAAGAGGGCCATAGCTGCTGGGAATATCGATGTGACTGAATTTGATGGTACGCTCAAGGAATTGGATATATGCGAGGAGTACAGAATCATCCAGGCGGTAATCTTAAGTTTGATAAGTAGGAGACCCAAGATGCAGTATCAAGGATACCAAAATATGCTGAAGACAAGGAGAAGGGCTCATTCAATCCTTCTAGAGAGAGGGATGAGCTTTGCCTTGGTTTGGGAAACAAGGAGCACACAGGCTACACCATGGGGCTAGGGAAAAGGACGACCTAGAAGTAAGGATTCGAAGAGGATAGACACATGTACAAGAAACATGGCAGAGACTGGGAGACTAGGCTTGAGCTCCAAGTGAAGGCTCTAGTTGCGAAGACGCTGGAGGAGCAAGGATTGTCTACGGAGCCACGGATATTAGTGACGCCGTTGGGAGAACTGGCATTAGTTAGCAGCCCTCCGAAAGTTCCTAGTAGCCAAGGTTCTACTGCAGCCACAACCCTCGTTGATCGCATATGGGAACCAACTAGTTGCACTTTGGTGTTTCTCAGCAAGCCGGCAGAACACTGTGATGGAGGTGGCAATGGGTGTGGTACATCCTCCCGGTGGCTTACACCACAATAATAAGATATCGCCGGACTACACTAGGGTTGAGGTGCATACAGTGAAGCCCGAGTTCATGCAGTGGAGGATAGACTACGCAACTCCTGAGGGTCTGGTGTTACTCAGAGACATTATGGGGCAGTTCATCCTCTAGCACAAACGGGACATTATATTGACTGCTTCTTCGCCGCCTCCCCCTCTCCCAAATTTGGAGCGAGTATGTTGAGGTCGGAGAGATATTTTCACCGTGTCATGACCACATTCTTGAGATGCCATATTCTTCCCCGCCTCCTAGTGAGCATGTGCTTGATGAGATGCCACAACCTTCTCCAGCTTGTACCGAGCAAACGCATGATAAGATGCCACAGTCTTCTCAACAAGCACAGCCAATACATGAACAACGAGTGCCTCCTGAAGAAGGTGATGCACAAGAAGATGAGGACGTGCCTGAATGGGAACTTCGAAAGAAGCATCCAATCACCATAAGGCCAGTTTATGTTCTGATCAAAGACGTCTCGTCTATGTCCAAGTGGTTTTCCCATGACCAGTTTAAGCCTGAGAACCAAGTTAAAAAAGTCCCATCATGGGGTTCTGAGGAGGCAGTCACTAGCAAACTCCACCAAATTACAAAGCAGTATTCAAATGTTGATGCCATCAAATGGTCAAAGGATTGCCTAAAAACATATGAAAGAGGCAAGCCCTTCCTACCAAACCGGGACATCCAGCGCTTACCACTTGGAATGAGAAGGTTCCATGATTGGTACTTGCAGTGTTCTCCCAACGAGCATAGATCTCATACAAGCATGCTTCCCCACCAGCACATTTGAAAGCCCAGCCGGGAAAATTGTCTTTGACTTCAATGACATGCACACATGCTTTCACCTGAGAGAAATGGAGATGAATCTAATTCACACATGGTGCCTGTAAGTCCTTGTCCTCCCTGATATGATATGAATGTAATCTTTGAATTTTATTATAACTAACCCACGCCGTGATTTGTAGAATGCAAGTGCACATTGTCAAATAAATGCCAAGTGTGAAAGCCAGGTATCTAGACCCTCAAGCTATAGCCCAAACAAATTTTAATTACTCTAAATGGTGGACACTAGATGCCAAAGAGCTAGCTGCTGCAAAGACTCTTCGGAAGAAAGAGCACATCTGTACGGCGAAACTAAGGGAAGAGTCCCTTAAGGTTGCGGCATACATTGCCCTGGCTTTCAAAACTCTCCAACAACACTATACTATATGGCTACCATATAACTTCGAGTAAGTTCAACTCTATACTTAAAGCTTTGTTCGATATATTTTATTCGATGCAAAAGGGCTTATCTAGTTTTATGATTAAATCCATGCAGCAACCACTGGATTTGTATAGCCGTCGATGTCGGGAGGAGCATGGCATGGGTCTTTGATTCAATAGATAGGGACCCGGTGACATACAAAGACTTCATATTGATTCTCAAGACGTATACATATCGACAATCCTCATTAGCTTATATGTTTGTATATGTACTTGTAACGTTCAATTTTGGATTCTAACAAGTTGTATTTGCTAAAATAATTCAAACAGGGTATTTAGGTTCTATGTCACTAATCATCACAGAAGGCATGATCCAGCGAGGAAGGAAAAGCTGGCTATAAAAACACTATGTGCGGTAAGCGTAACTTCTTCAGTACTCCGTTACATGGCTGTCAAAAGCATTACTTAACATTTTCATATGCAAAACACATAGTGCCCCAAGCAGAAGCCTAAGAGTGTACATTGTGGATACTATATATGTTCGATGATGAGTAACATCGGTGCCTACAGGAGACACCCCTTAAGGGTAAGTTTAAACCTCTTCATCCATAGTATAAAAACTTCATACATGGTATAAAATACTAAACCAAAACTTGTTCTCCTGTAGTGGAGAGAAGAGAAAGGAATGAAAAGAGACCCATACAAGGATGACCAACTCTTAGAGCTCGTCGACGACCTTTGCAACTTTATATTGGACCAGATTGTACACGTCAAAGGCGCCTAACATGACCGAGAGTCTGACTTAGGTACAAATCCTCAGTACCAACACCTTCGTGAGACTGAAAGTCTAGCTCTAGGACGTTGATAACAATGTGTATGGAATTTGTATATTTAATGATGGGTTGTATATATTCTTTTGAATTGGACTTGTAATTGTAGTTTATATAATACTCTTGTGCTTGTAGTCGGGGTCGCGGGCGTTCGACAACGTGAACACGGTTCGAATCGTGGGGCGTTCGGCAATGTGAACGCGGTTTGGAACGTTGGTCGCGGGACGTTCGGCAACGCGATTTTGAATTGTAAATTTGAATTTTTTTTGCGAGAAACGTACTGTAGGGACGGTTTTAGATTGAACCGCCCCTACAAACAGGTATTTATAGGGGCGGCTGATACTACATCCGCCCCTACAAATCGATTTGTAGAGGGCGGCTGGTAATACGAGTCGTCCCTACAAATCTATTTGTAGGGGCGGCTGTAGTACCAGACGCCCCTACAAATCGATTTGTATGGACGGCCTGGGAACCGTCCCTACAAATGCATGATTTGTAAAGACTGTTCGGTAGAGGCGGCTGGCCAAACCGCTCCTACAAAGGGTTATCAGCCGCCCGTACAAATGCTTTTTGTAGTAGTGAACATAGCCAGATTGCAATTAGTTAGGCCATGTTTGGATAGAAGTAGCTAAAATTTAGCCAGCTAAACCAGCTGCTAAACTTTAGCTACCCATATTTAGTTTGGTGGACTAAAAAAGATTAAAAGTGGCCTTTTAATCCCTTTTAGTCAGGGTGTTTGGATTCAAAGTGACTAAAAGATGAGGCAGCCTGGGCTTTAGTCCTATTTAACAACCCTTTGATGACTAATTGATTAAATGCTCATTTAGTCATATTTAGTCATAGTGTTTGAATAAAAAGTGGTTAAATGGGACTAAAATTAGCCAGCTAAACTTTAGCCGCCCAAACCAAACACACCGTTAGGCCATCAGGATCAGATCACGCTGTGCAGTTTCAATTGATTAAAGTGGCTTGCTTTTGTGGGAGTCTTAGGAGGTCAACTAACTATCCAGTACTTGCATGTTCCCTGTACATGTCTGCTCACTGCTAGTATCTCATTGCTCCAAGTACAAGCCAGATGCAACTTGCATTTTGCTTATACAGAAATGTGCTTGCGTGAGCCCCAGCTGTTTTAACCTGACTCATTGTGCTCGTTATTAGGAGTATGTGCTAATGTTTTTAGTTGTGCTTTTTCTTAGGCACTTGTCACTAGAAGAAATATATGGTAGTGAGTATGAAGCCTCATCATATAGTTCCTTATAAATTCACAGCCATCCCTTATCTATACAACAATTGTTATCCGATTGTTTAGAACATTAAGAGCTGAACACTTATCATTAAGCAAGCCAATTATATATTTTAAAATGCTTAGTAACTTAAAATGTCTTTCAAGCACAACTTTTCAAGGTACTTTGAATATTTATTTTTGGAATTAATTAGTATGATTTCAGAAGATATGTACTTTGGTTTACTTTAGCATCCTTTTTTCTCATCTTGTCATTGTCACTAACCAAATGTCCTTACACTACCTAAGGTATACTTGGTCCATTTCATGGAATCTGCCTCTGAATTCCAACATCCCAAATCATGGTCGTGTGCTAAACACCAAACATGTGAAGACAAAGCATGATCCAAGCCACAATCGAGCAAAATTTAAGGCATGCAGGCATGCAGCAAGCAGGTAGTACGCGATAATATCCCCCAGGAACAATGATTAAACAAATAATGTTCAGCAGAAAAGAATATTCAGCAAAGACAGTGCCTATTAATTTGCTTTTCAACAAGCCCCTGCTACAATATCTTGACACTGTAAACCTCCACTGCATTTGTAGTGCAGGTATCTGCATACAAATAATCCGTCCCACTTTCGTAGTAGTACATGAACGTTGCTGCTAGTTAGGCATGAGTTCCTCCGTTTTTTTTTTATAATTTGCCACGGAAAATATTAACCTATAAGCTTAAATGTTAAGATAAGAAGTCGGTTTTACTCGCCAAATAATTTACTCTGTTTAGCTTTTTACACATTGGATCAAGCAAATCATTTTTTTAATATTTCCAAATAATTCACCAGCATTCACCGAATACATTCCTTTTTAAACAGTTTACACTAGGAGCAGAAAGTAGTAGCTGCCATGGCTAAAATGTTTAATTGGAGACTTCATCAGAGGCTCCACATTAATCCTCATGAGATGAGAATTTCTCATATAAATCAGGCAGATCTCAATTTGCAAGTAAGGAAGAAGCAAAGGAGAATTTTGGATAATGGTGCAAAGAGCTTATCAAAATCACATATTTGGCTACACCATGTTGAAGAGATCATAAAGATAATCAAAATGGAGTTTTCTTCGCTTAGTTTGGAGTCCAAACACAAAAGTTACACCATTCGGAAGATCTCTTCTAATGGGAGGTGTCTTCTAATGGGAGGTGTCTGTTCTTTCATTAGGTCAAGATAACTCTTGATTTGGTGGAAACTTGACACACAATCTAACTTCCAATTACAAAGACTCAAACCCTAGCAATCGCAGCACCACATCTCTTATTATCAACCGTGCACTACCCGGTTGACCTCGCCATGAAGGCTAATCACTACCTGTAAATCGAAGAACCCAAGCAAGAACAAGAAAGAACATAATTAAATTTGCTAGAAAAGATTAAGCTCACAAGTTGCAGTCTCACGAACGATGATCGGTGAAACTATTCGATGATAAATTAATCTAAGAAAAAACCTAAAACCTAACTTGGGTGATGGTCACTGAATATATAGTGTTACATAGTCTATATATTGTTAGGGGCGGCCAGGGACCCCTTAGTCACGTACTTAATGAACTCCAACATGATACACTGGCCCATCAATGTTGCCGATTGATGAGGCAATAGTAAGGCGACTAGCCATGAGAAAACCAGCTAGCCAAACACCTTCGCCAGACTCCACAAATCTCATAAACATGGGAAAGATACATAATGACCCCTATGCACTCTGGATTCAATCCTACAACAGGCCTGAGGACTAAAAGTCCTCCAAGAACTCTGATATGTGGCCTTTCAGCCTCAAACTTGTCCAAATGAAGTGCATCCACTTCCATCATCTAGCAACCGCCATTAGGGACCCATCCGAATAATCCACATGTCAAGATAATGAAATCAACAAGACAATCGACCTTCTCAAGGCCGGATATAGCCCCACACCCCTACATACATGCTACCACACTTTCACACCACTTTTAGGACATCAACAGGAATATACGCGACAAGGTAAATGCTAGGTGTTGTAGAATCAAGGCCAAATGACTATGGGAAGGCCGGGCGGCTTGTCTCCTATGCCAAACGCACACAGGCCTTTTGGATTAGTTAATTACTCAATCGCCTCTAAAGCACATATCAACACCACAGGATCGAAAGGCAGCACATCTAAAGGTTGCCTGACCAACCTAACCTTTGCCACCACTCCAAGTCCTCATTGCCTACAAATATGCCCATTGGTCCTACCGACCATCTCAAGCAACAAATAGGCCACACCCCAACTCATTTGCAAGTATAGAGAAGTGAAGAGAAGCAAAGGCAAAGCTCTGGACACATACTAAGTAGAGTAGGGTGAGCTGAGAGGTGAGAGTGCTGGTAGGAGTTGGAGATGTTGACCCCTTCGTATAGTACCATTTTTATATTTGACAATAAAATTAGTGCTTATCTTTCATTTATTTGTGGGTTCCTTGCCTGTGATAGATAGAACTATCTTTATTTATTGCGAGTGCTTGCTCAAAGATGTTTGAGTGCAGTAGTAATAATGAGTGTAGAGGTGGTGTTTGGATTCAAGTTACCCCAATAAGTGCCCTTCCCCATAGGATGTGTGGTTGGTAGCTGCTGGGGGTGAGAACCCTATGTTATGATCTGTGGATCGTACTAGGGGTAGATCCGAGGGGCTAGAACGCCTACTGGCTTTTGAATAGCATCACTGAACCTAGAACGCCTACTAGAGCATGTAGAACGAGAGACAGAGAGGGTGCCGAACTTGACACCGCAGAGGGGGAAGGTTCAGCGGACGCCATCGGGTTTGTTGGTGATGTCTGCGCACGGGCAGCGACGGTCGGTGAAGAGGGCGATGAAGACGTCGTCGTCGGTCATCGATGGAGCGGGCGGCGCGGCTGGTGGCTTCCCGTCACTGGCTGCGCCCCTCTTTGATCGAATTAGGGTTTAGATGTCGGTGGGGGCTCGGCTCAGGTCAACCTCGTGATAAGAGCCGCCGGCCCCCACCTCTTTTTATAGCATAGGGTGACAGGGGCCCTCCAGCCATGGTGGGCTGGGCGCCCCCGATCAGGGCACGAATCAAAGGCCCAACTGGGCCGTTAGGTCCAGTTGGGTTAGAGATCAATCTAACAATTTTCTCCCTTGATCTCTTTCCATCTTTCACTTTCATATCATTTACTTTTGTTCATTCCATTACAGATTAGCGCATAGAGCATGTCTCATCATCACGGTTCATTGCCGATAGATTTAACAGCTACAACATACTACTCTGTTCTGAAATAGATACTTATCTTTGGGCCTTCTTTTGTCCAGGAATTATAGGCTTTTCCTTAAACCCATGCCGGCTACATGTTCTCTGAACACGTTGGGTGGTAAGCCTTTTGTAAGCGGATCCGCGAGCATCTTTTCTATTCTTATATGCTCAAGACTTATAACATGATCCCGGACTTTATCTTTCACAACATAATACTTTATGTCAATGTGGTTGGTAGCACCACTTGACTTATTGTTGTGAGCATACTGTACTGCTGGATTATTATCGCAGTATAACTTAAGTGGTCTATATATGTCGTCAACCACCTTCAAACCAGGTATGAACTTCTTTAGCCAGTTCACCTGCCTCGTTGCCTCATAACACGCTACAAACTCGACATACATTGTGGACGATATAGTGACGGTTTGTTTTGAGCTTTTCCATGAAATAGCTCCCTCTGCGAGAGTGAATACATATCTAGACGTGGATTTTCTATCATCTCCCACATAATCAGAATCTGAATACCCCACTATATGGAGTGAATCAGATCTTCTATACGTCATCATGGGGCATTTCGTTCCTTGCAAATAACGCAAGACTTTCTTTACTAATTTCCAGTGTTCTATTCCCAGATTGCTCTAGAATCTGCCAAGTAACCCGATAACAAATGCCAAGTCAGGGCACGTACATACTTGAGCATATTGCAAGCTTCCGACAGCTGAAGCATATGGAACCGCTTTCATTTGATCGATCTCATATTGGTTCCTGGGGCATTGAAAATCCTCATATCTATCGCCCTTGACTATAGGAGCAGGTGAGGGACTACATTTGTGCATACTGAATTTATTTAAGATTTTCTCTATGTGTGCCTTTTGTGATAGTCCTAATACCCCTTTACTTCTATCTTGGTGAATCTCGATCCCTAGAACGAATGAAGCTTCACCAAGATCTTTCATATCAAATTTTGAGGACAAAAACTTCTTTATCTCCAGTAGTAGACTGACATCACTACTAGCAAGTAAGATATCATCCACGTACAGGACAAGGAAGATGAACTTCCCATTCTTAAACTTTGTATAGACACAATTATCCTCTACATTCTCTTTAAACCCAAAATTCCTTATTGTCTGATCAAACTTCAAGTACCACTGTCTTGAAGCTTATTTTAATCCATAAATGGATTTCTTTAGACGGCATCCCATTCGTTCTTTTCCTTTCATGACAAAACCTTTTGGTTGTGCCATGTAAACATTTTCCACCAAGTCCCCGTTGAGAAATACCATCTTTACATCCATCTGATGTAATTCTAAATCGTAATGTGCCACTAATGCCATTATGATTCTGAAGGAATCCTTACATGAGACTGGAGAAAAGGTCTCATTGTAATCAATCCATTCTCTTTGCGTAAAGCCTTTTGCCACAAGTCGCGCTTTATATCTCTCTATGTTCCCTTGAGAGTCAAGTTTTGTTTTGAAGACCTATTTGCAGCCTACTGTTTTGGCTCCTTTAGAAATTATTTCCAAATCCCAAACTTTACATTTCATCTTCCATGGCCTCAAGCCACTTTGATGAATGATCACTTCTCATGGCTTCTTCAAATGAGGTGGGATCATCCTCCATTTGAAATTCCTTAGTGTTATACACTTCATAATCAGCAGGAATAGCTGATTTTCTAACTCTTTGAGACCTTCTAGGGGCCTCCACATTTGGCACATCTTCTGTTTGAGGCTGTTGTTGCTCCCCCTCATGTGTGGCAATTGGTTCTATAGGATCTTGAAGAATAGGTTCCTCATCATCATTCATTGTTGCCACAGACGGAATAACAACAGGTGCTGGCACCACAGTATCTTGTACTGTCGGTGTAGCGACAACAGGTAGTGAGAAAAATGGCTCATGAATCATCGGAGTGGGCGCATACACCCGCTTCTCTTCAAGGTCAATTTCTCGAGCTACCATGCTCCCTCTCATCAATTCATCCTCTAGGAAGATAGCGTGTCTCATTTCCACAAACTTTGTATGTCTATCTGGACAGTAGAAATGAAAACCTTTTGACTTTTCTAGGTAGCCAATGAAATGGCAACTTACTGTTTCGAGATCTAGCTTTCCAATGTTTGGGTTAAATACTTTAGCCTCAGTAGGACTCCCCCCACACATAAGTGTTTTAGTGAGGGTACTCTTCCTGTCCACAACTCATACGGTATTTTGGGCATCGACTTACTTGGTACTCTATTGAGAATATGAATGGCGGTTTTTAACGCCTCCATCCATAGGCTCATCGGTAAGGTGGAGTAACTTATCATACTACGCACCATATCCATTCAGGGTAAGATTGCGCCTTTCAGCTACTCCATTCTGCTGAGGTTCACCCGGTGTAGAATACTAGGGCTACTATGCCATTCTCCTGTAAGAAATCTTACAAAAGGTCCAGGAACTTGGCCATATGGGGTATGCCAACCGTAGTACTCTCCCCCCCCACGGTCGGACCTGACTATCTTAATCTTTAAATTATGTTGGTTTTCAACTTCTGCCTTAAATATCTTAAATTTATCCAATACTTCTGTTCTTTCTTTGATTGGATAAATATAGCCATAACGGGAGTAATCATCTGTGAATGTTCTGAATGAATCATAACCATCCACACTCTTTATAGGAAATGGACCATAGATGTCCATGTGAATAATCTATAGAATTCCTATGCTTCATTTGGCATCTTTCTTAATTTTCTTTACATACTTTCCTTTTATGCAATCTCTGCATTGTTCTAAATCTAAGAGCTCTAATGGAGGAAGAATATCATTCTTAACTAGCCTTTCTATTCTCCTCCTCGAAATATGGCCTAAACGAAAGTGCCATAATTTCGACAACGCATCATGAGTTCTCTTTCGTTTTCTGTTTACATCTGCTAGACGAGGATACATTCACATTGTCACACGCAATGTTCTCATTATTGATGAAAATGGATCGGATACGGACGGATATCACTGATAATATATTTGTTTTCATATTTCTGTTCGGATTTGGATTCGAATACGGATAGTGTCAACTATGTCGGATAGGATACGATTGGATATCGACATCATAAATATGCGATTTGAGTATTCAGATATGGATACGGTATCGGATGTTGGATATCCTGGACTCAGGATATGGACAGATCTCAACCCCTCTAAATGGATTCAGTTTCGAATACGGTCGAAAAATATCCATACCGTTTTCATCCATAGTTCCCATCATCGCATACAACATTCTTATCATCACGTAGTGATAACAAATAAAGCTCATTTTGTAAGATAGCAAGACCAACACATGCATCATTAAATGTTATCTTACATTTGCCATTTCCAAAATGGCAATCATAACCATCGTTGTCCAAACATGAAACACTAATTAAGTTCCTCTGTAACGAGGGAACATAAAGAACATCTCTAAGTATAAGTTTGAAACCATCAGCAAGCTCTAGAGAAAGATCGCCAACAGCTTCAACTTCTGCTTGGACTCCATTTATGACTTTAACGTGTCTTTCGCTTCTTTGCGTAGTCCTCATCGAACGAAATCCCTATAAAGAATTAGCAACATGAATAGTTGCACCTGAGTCAATCCACCAAGTAGATTTTGAATACTGTACATACAGGGATGTATTTATGAACGTAATAATGTTCTCACCTTTCTTTGCCATGATTATCTTTAGGTAATCGGGACAATATTTCTTATAATGTCCCATCTTCTTACAGTAGAGACATTGATCTTTCTCTATTGTGAACTTGTTTTGCTGAGGCTGATGCAGCATGGGACCCTTTCCCTTTAACTTTGAGGAGAAGTTAGCATTAGGATTCTTTTTCTTATTGTCTTTCAAATAATTGATAGAGCCACCATTGGCAGCTTTCATTCTCTCCTCTTCTTGCACACACATAGCCATGAGCCTCTCTATGTCCCATTTCTCGGGCTCTATGTTGTAGTTGACAACAAAAGTGTCAAACTTTTTTTTGGCAAGGAAGCAAAAATCAGATGGATAAGGAACTCATCCTTGAGAGCCTAGATCCATTAGTTTTAGCTTGGATGCCAAATTGCTCATCCTTAGTATGTGCTCTCTAATGCCAACATTATCTAAGTACCTCTCTATTACCAGTTGCTTTATCAGCTGGGTAGCATATGTCTTTGAAGAGCTAGTGAACTGACCCTTTATTCTTTCATGATACTCGGTGACGGTGTCACACTCTAGGATTGAGCCCACAATTGCAGGCTCAATCGTGTTCTTTATCACAGCCAAACACTTCTTGTTGGCAGTGACCCACTTCCTATGCTCAAGGTCATAGGACATTCTTTGGGATGCAAAATCCCTCTCTCTAGTTGCCCAAGCGGCATTAGCCTCGTTTGTCTCCCTCACTGGTGCTACAGGATCTATGGAACATGGTGTGGTGACTACCCTAGTCCACCTCAGCCAAGATGAAGGCCAGGTCAATCTTTTTCTTCCACTCAATGTAGTTATCACCTTTGAGAGTGGGGATCTCTTTGATACAACTCATCAAGTTGTATCCACCTGAAAACACAATTCAAATAGAGTGAGAACATAAATGATAATAATAACAATTGCATGCCTTAGTTCCAACGTTGGTCAAAATTAAAACATACAATTGTTCTCTACACTAATTCTACATCACCATTGGGTAGAAATAGAATTAATGCATGATAAAGCATCATAATATTGTCCATTAATCAACATTGGTCAGAATAATAACAATATTATGATCAATTAAAACATATCCATTTTTCAAAATTAAATTCTCCCGTTGGTTTGAATTTAATAATGAAAATAACATCTTTAAATACGTAGCGGAAAATAATTCAATTTGATTAATTTTACCCATAGGAAAATCCTCTTTTCTATTTTCTTTTAGCCATTTATCCATTTTCCAGGAAATAAAATTTTAATGGAAAAGGGAAAAAACAAAATGACTCAAATATCACTGTTCATTTGACCCGGCCGACAAAACAGCCCGGCCCACTACCTCTTGCGCGCGCGCTGTGCTTCCTAGGCCGCAACCTAGGCCTGGGCCGCCAAAGCCGCGTGGCCGCGCGCGCCCGCCTAGGCCGTGAGTTGGCCCGTTCGATCTCAGCCGTCCGTGCCCGTCGCATGATCAAAACCGGCGACCGTAGCAGCGCCCTTGAACCCTAACGCCATTCTGCTCAATCCTTCCTCTCTTTTGTTCTTTCCTCAGCGCAGCAACAGCCAGCAAGCAGCGTCGGCGACCAGGAGCAAGCAGCCACAGCGACCGAGCGACTGGTGCCGTTGCCAGCCCCTTCGCCGGTGCGCGCGCTCCCCACGCGGGTGAGCGCGCCGCCGTTGAGAGGACTAGTGGCGACATCCTTTTTCCCTCAGTGGGGAGCTCCCGAAACCCCGAAACCCTAGATCTCCGGTCCTCTTCTCCACCTTCTTTCTCTCAGCCGCACGAGCACGCGCCCAACGGCGGTACAGTGGTGAAGTTTGCCATTTCCCCTTCCCCTTTTCTCTTTGATTGGATTTTTTTCGTCTTTTCTTCTCGGATCTATCTGATTTCTACCTTTTCTTTTCGGATCTATCCGATTTCAGGGTTGGGGATGGGGATGGAAGTTAGGGATATCACTGTTGTTCTTTTCCTGAATTGATTGCGAGTTTTAGGGTTCGGTTTAAACGTGAAACCGAGCCCTGCTTCTTCTTTCTTTAACCCAGTTAGGGTTAGGGTTCATCCGAACCCACCTTTCTTTAACCCAGTTAGGGTTAGGGTTCGGCTTTCTTCCGAGACCCCTTCTTTTCTCAGATCCGAAAGGATCTAAACTGATAATATAGATCTATTCCTAAACCTAGCTCTGATACCATTGTTATGATCTGTAGGATCGTACTAGGGATAGATCTGAGGGGCTACTGGCTTTTGAATAGCATCACTGAACCTAGAACGCCTACTAGAGCATGTAGAACGAGAGACAGAGAGGGTGCCGAACCTGACACCGTAGAGGGGGAAGGTTCAGCGGACGCCATCGGGTTCGTTGGTGATGTCTGTGCACGGGTAGCGATGGTCAGTGAAGAGGGCGATGAAGACGTCATCGTCGGTTCGTCGCTGGAGCGGGCGACAGCGGCTGGTGGCTTCCTGTCACTGGCTGCGCCCCTCTCTAATCGGATTAGGGTTTAGATGTCGATGGGGGGGCTCGGCTCAGGTCAACCTCGTGATAAGAGCCACCGCCCCCACCATCTTTTTATAGCGCAGGGTGACAGGGGTCCTCCAGCCATGGTGGGCTGGGTGCCCCCGATCAGGGCGCGAATCAAAGGCCCAACTGGGACCGTTGGGTCCAGTTAGGTTAGAGATCAATCTAACACCCTATATATCCTTTGCAGTCCACCATGTTTGGGTTGGCATATAGGATTTGTGTAGCAAGCCCCTTGTCCCAATTCCCACCCTAGTCCGTACCAAGCTCTACGTCCGAAGTCAATAGTGTAGTGAGCTATAGTGAAACCTAAAGCAGAAGACCCTCTCTAACCTTATTATCCTCGCTTTCCTACTCACCATCAGACAAAATAGTTTTTTTACTAGTAAATTTCTCGTGGAAATGGATACCTTAGAATTCTCACAGGTCAAAGCTACTTGCATTATTTAGAACTCCCAGGTGAAAGCTACGTCTACATCCATATGACCTTGGATTTTATTTGTTAGGCCAAGAATTGCCAACATGAAACTGGCTGGGCCAATTTTTGGTAGAGTTTTGAAAACAGTAATAACTAGTTTAAGGATTTCAGCAACGACAGTTTCTAAAACCATCAATAAGCTGGCACCATTACACATCCTCTAACATTCATCAAGCCATGAGAGCTCTTCCTGACATCCCTTTGTGAGGTTTGTGTGACTTGAGTGATATCCATTAGATTGTGGTGAGAGATTTGAGTTTATGTGAGGTTGTGAGAGCACTAGTGGCAATCCTAAGGCTTGAACACTATGCGACTATTTCAAGCAACTCTTTGAGCATTTGTTACTCTAGGAGGTGAAGCTCCTAGGTAGCCGAGCATCACCGAAAAGCACCAAAGCTTGTGAAGTAGTACGAGACAATTTGTGAGGCTGCGATCTTACCCCCGCAAGGAAAAGTATCATCTAGTGGATTCGAGTAAAGTGGTTGAAAGTCACCCAGCTATAGCTTGATCTTGGGCCGCCGCTAACTGCTTCCACTACAGAGACGTAGGGTTTGTGGGTTCAACTTCAGCAAATGAATCTTTGTGTCTTGGAATTAGTTTGCACCTTTATTGCATTTCTATCATATATTTGAGTTTCCACGTCAATCTACTTTGGTGTGCTTATTCGTGAGTGCATGCATTTTTTGAGTGCATTGATTGGCTTCCCGTCAAGGGCACTCCATTGTGTTTTTGCACAGCTAAATATAAACGCTCAGCAGTCGTAAGCTTGTCGGGCACTTTAAGGGATTATTATCCTCCAAATCACTATCGGGCGCACATGCGCCGCTAACTGAAACAACACACACGACGACTCCATGGCTGGAACTAAGGAAGAAGGGGGTGGGGGCAGGGGGTGGGCGGTGGGCGGTGGGCGAAATGGCTAGCGGCGAGGTCGCCGTGGCCGAGGTGGTGGACGAGGCGGCAGCGGCCGGCCCAGTGGTGGTGGCGTGTTGTGGGCGGTGAGCGAGGAGTTGGGAGACATTCGGTTAGCCAGAGTCGGTGGTAGGGGCAAGAGGTCATCAGTAAACTCTCCTATTGGGACTAGGGAATGGTGGGAAAGGAGCAGCGGGGGTGGGCGGCGGGCGGTGAGGTTGCCGGCGAGGTCGCTGGTTGCCTAGGCAGTGGGTGGGGCGCGCGGGAGCGGGGCTGGTGAGGAAGAGAACCCGAGGAAGAAGAATACCCAAGAAAGAAACTGTGCGCCTGTATGTGTAGCAGTGCACGCGTGTCGGGTAAGAGAGTCGTATTATCCTTGGGCGCATCTTGGGCGCATCTTGCAGATCGAGTGCACACGTAATCATGCTCAACAGAGACCATAATTTCTTGCTTAGAGCCCTAACAAACTTGACGAGAGATCATTTGTTGCTGTAGTACAAAGGAATGAGTGCGGCCCGTGTGTACCATGGATGTGTACATGAATTTCTCGAGTGCAATGCATACTTTGTAGGAACAAGTAGTTCGTGTGACCTCAATAGCAGTGCAATTGTTAGAATTTTTCATAGCAACCACCGATTACTTACATGTGACTCCATTCATCTGCTCGTTACGTGCGTGGCATGTTTAAGGGCGTGTTTTTGGCGCAGCCACAGCTAAAAATGTGTAAGCGGACCCATGCCACGCTTCAACTGCGGCTGTGCCAAAAACGTGGTGAAGAAATCGCCTGCCAAACATTTGGTAGCCGGTGGCCTTAATGACCGAACCAGAACTTATATATAAGAGTCGGTCAAAGAGATTCCTTATATACAAACTTAGTGTAGCTCACATATTTAGGTTTCTTTGGTGGAATTTGACCATTAGGGTTAGTCATCGATGCAGCTGCTCCTATTTTCCTAAATTTATTCTATTATTTGACGATTTAACAATGTCATTCGTCTTATGGTAGACGACCATAGTTAACAATGAGGCACATGTGGTGATCCGGCCATGAATCTTTGATCTACCGACTTAGTATTTCATAGCAGGGGTAGGATGTGTATTTGTTCAATGGGGTGAGTGTGTACATGTATGCGAGCGTCTGTGTTTGTAGTGTGATTTAGAGTAAAAACCGACATATAATAATAATGCCGATCAATAAAGTTGATGACAATAAAGTACCGATGACCACTGAATTGTTATTACTAATTTAGTACACGTTCAATAAATTATAAAATATAAAATATAATAAAATATAAGTACACATTTAGTAAAACAGTAAAATTTCGTTAAATATGTTCTAATATGATAGACAAACACGTTAGATAAGTCAAAATATTTTATTAAATATGTCTTAATATGGTAGGCAAACAAGTTAGATGAGTCATTTTTTTGTTTTGATTGTGTTTTGTATGATTTTGTTGTCTAAAAGACATTAATAATAAATATATATGCCAAGATTTTTTTATTATATCTTTCTAATATAAATATAGATCATTAAATTATATATTAAGTACAAAAAGTTATGCTATTGGGAGAACATGTTCCCTGTCGCCCTATTGGGTCCACCCATGGCACTGGTAGAGAACAGAGCTTTACTCTCGGTGGGGAACCCCCTCTAGTTCCGGTTCCCCACCCGGGAGCAAGCATCTGGGACTAAAGGGGGTCCTTTACTCCTGGGTCAGGAAACTGGGACTAAAGGTGCCTCCTGACATGCCACGATGGCCGGCACCCTTTAGTCCCAGTTGGTAATACGAACCGGGACTAAAGGTTTTTTTTTCTTTTCTTTTCATTTTTTTGTTTTCTTTTCAAAATAGGTTTTCGAAGTCGTATTGTACGCTGCTAATTATACATTTATACACGCGTATAGTATGTTTCGTTTCAAGCACAATGAACGTATTAAATCACACAATTCAAGCATAGAAATATATATATATATATATATATAGAACTATTATCCTGTAGCTGGCTACAGAATAAGTTATTCTGTAGCCACTTTGAGTTACGATAATTACTATGTTAATTTATGAGATTATAGTAACTCTTTACTGAGTGGTTTAATATAACGTTATGGTAAATATCCCCATGTGTTATAGTAACCCAACTATCGTAAATATGTATTGACATTATTGTAAATTAGTATATAAAATTATAGTAAATGGAGGTGGCTACAGAATAACTTATTTTGTAGCCGTCTACTGAATAGCCTCTCCCTATATATATATATATATATATATATATATATATATATATATATATATATATATATATATATATATATATATGCATGCATGCATCATATATATTTACATGCATGCATGCATATGTGTATTTTACATTATATTATTTCATGTGCATATATTGCAAAAGATTGCATTACAGTTGTTGTGATATAACAAGTTTCCTCTCATCCTCTAGCTTGGCTTCCGTGGCAGTGTTGGGTCGAAGTAGAACTCACTCTTAGGAATCGATGACCTGCTCATTAAAAAATCTGGCTATAGACTCTTGAATTGCTTTGATTTGGTCTTGCCGTATGACCTTTTTCCTCCAACCATCGAGCCTATAGGTTTGAATTAAAGGAAAATAAATTAATATATTACATACATATATATATATAAAGACATAGTAACACAATCAATAATAATAATTAAATGAATATATAGTGTATTTTTAACGTACTTTGAGTCTCTCTGTAGAAGTTCTTTGGGAGACCACCTTGATAAACTTGCAAACATAGTAACCACAACAGTTGTTCCCCTGTTCCTGCCTCAGACACCACTTTACGAGAAAAAGATTTGTCATCCAATCTGGTGATCCGGTGAAAGCTATATGTTTAATTAATAAAGATGATGCGATTTAGGGGACTTACTTTCAAAGGGATTACATTCAGTGGCGCTTTGCATTTTCCCATGTGTTGCTTCTCAATAAAGGTTTTCCAAACACTGTCCAATTAAAAAATTTGCCATGTCATCCGATATAGTTAATCATCATGTTTGTGTGTATATATAGTTGCTAGAGATACCGAAATTACCTCTGGATAATATCTATCATATCTTGGTAGTCTTGTTGTGGTTTTCTCATCGAGTCATAGATTATCAAGTGACTTTTCACCAAATCGATGTCCATCAATATCCTAGTGATTGCTGCATATGTTTATAGGATATAACGCATAACACTCATTAATTAACTAGAATCAACATATGAGCCATTAAGGATGATCGACTATTATTAACACTCACTTGAAGTTGTAGGGAAATAGTATATCCTTCTTGTGGCAGTTGGTTCACTAAGAAGTTCATGAGGTTACTCTCTGACTCAGACTTTCCAATTAGTCTTTGGAGTAACTGGGATCTTTGAATACTATATGGGGATCAACAAAACCAATTTCATTGCAGCCTTCCTCTCTGAGCTCTGTCATTGTAAATCTGCATATATATAGTACTTGTTAGGATAATTTATATGCATATACACACATATGATGAGTTTAATAATAGATCGAAAGAATTATTACTTACAGGCAATAGCAGCTAATGATAACTTTGTCCAGAGAGGTCAGGTGGCATAGTTGATGAAATTCTGCAAAGTCAATATACATAACATCATCACCACGGAACCAATGTTCGTCTCTAATTCTGACACCAACGCAGAAGTCTCCACCGGTAGACGCCTGCATGTACCACTTGTTTAGCAGGTACATTTGTGTCCCCATATCACATAAGGCTTGAGGGTTGTATAGACTCTGGCCTAGTACAAATTTTTTCTTCCAAATATCAACCTCCGCTGCACTCTCAATGTTTCCATCACCAAACATCTGGTAAAGGTCGAGACCAGCCTCTTCAATAAATTCACCAAGGTGATCCAAATCGATATCCGGAGGTATGTTTGCCTGATGCATTAATCCTAAATTCGAACCATATTCATTACCGACAACTAGCGGGGGGACTGATTGGTGCGATTGTTGTCCGAGTTGTGCAACTCCTTTCCCTGCCCGCTTCTTTTTCTGTGCCGCCTCAATTGACTTGGTGAGAGTGTGGTCATAGTCCGTTAATGTTGATTTGGACGGCTTACGAGATTCCCGCTGTTGTTGCTGGTAAGAAGCCACCTTTTTTCTTAGAATATCTGGAGCTACGAAGAAGTACGGTTTCTCCGGGTTTCTCCTTGCTTCTGGATTCTTTTTAAGTTTGTCATAGAATCTGGACATATCTTTTTTATATGCATCAGTTACTTCTTCCTTCTCTTTAGATATTATTTTGGGAATAGCCCTCGGTTTCACAGTGGCTTTCTTTGCTGGCGGGGACTGGTTCTTCGTTTGTGGGGCTGGCCTCTTGCTAGTACTTGGCTTCTTGGTAGGCGGGGGCGGGGGAGGCGTTGGAGACCTCCTTGGAGGTGGTGGCAGCGGTGTTGGAGACCTCCTTGGAGGTGGCGGCTATGGCGTTGGAGACCTCCTTGGAGATGGTGTGGATGCAGCCTCACCTTCCAACACATTGTCATCATACAGAGCACTATGATGATATGGCGATTGAACAATTGGATTTAGGTTGAGGGAGGATCTGCTACAAAAAAAGGAATGACATATTATTATGAGCAGATTGTTAATTATTTAAGCCAATATAAATTAATGATGTAGTGTTTTCATCCGCACCTATGGTGAGGTAGTTCAGGAGGAGGTGGAGGCGACATCTCGAGAATGATGATGTAGCGCTTGCGCCATAGAATGAATGTCTTCTCTGCTTCTCCTAGAGTCTTCTCGCCATCACCTCCAGGAATGTCAAGAGGCAAATCACTAAAACCTTTTTCAGCTTTATCTACTGAGATGGTAGCATATCCTTCTTGGATTATATTCCCATGAATCCTTGGTGTCTTGGTTCGGTCGATAGGATTAACAAGACCGATAGCCACCTTGATTGTGGAATTCCCCTTCGGAATGTGTAGCTCACATGATGTACAAGGTTCAATGACGTCATCCACAGGGAAGCGCAGTCCTGTGTCCCCTTGATTTGGTATCTCTGTGGAAGCGCAGCTGCTTTTCAACTGAACAGATTGGCTAATGTTGATTCCTGGCTCTAATGTCTGCTTGCTTGCACTCACTGCTATTTGCACTTGCCTTCTGATTTCCTCCTGCATTCTCGCTTCAAGGTTTTTCCCGCTCTTGTGCTTCACGCACTGCTTCCTCCAACCTCTGGAGCCGCTGTGCCTCTTCTTCCTTCTTTCTCTGACGGCTTCTGTAGGAAGGTCTGTCCTAAGAGAATCCATGCTCCCACGAGACACTTCCTTTGCCTCTAGTTTGGCCACCGTGTTCAATAGTCCCGATGGCGTATGTCAGTTCATCCTTCTCTCTGTTGGGCCTGAACGCACCACTAACAGTAGCTCTCTGAGCATAAAACAATCTTTCTGCTACTTCTTGTAGTCTTGCGCCATAAACACACTTCCCTGTCTCCTGGTCCAGTGTTCCCCCATGAGCAAAAAAACAATTCTTTGCACACTCTCCCCACTCGAGTGATTCTGGTGTGATACCCTTGGCAAGAAGGTCTGCTTCCATTTTGTTCCACTTCTTAATGGCAGCCGGGTAGCCACCTGATCCCAAGTTATGGTCATATGTCTTCTGTTGGGCACTATGTTGGTTCTTTATCACCCGACTCACACCCTCTTCTGACGTCTTGTACTATACAAACTCATCCCAATAGGGCCTCTGCTTTGAGATCGGGCCTAGGACAGTAAAATCTGGTGCTATGTTCTTTTTGACATACGTCGTGTATAGGTGTTTCTTCCAAGTCTGAAACTGGGTGGCCATCTTCTTCATTGCCTAATCCCTAACTCGCTCCTTCAATTCATCACCATCTATTATATCATCATAACCATCTGTTTGGAGCGTGAAATGTTCCAAGACATCATTCCAAATTAACGTCTTGTCACGATCAGAGACAAAACTGATATGAGGAGCATTGGTCTTCTTCTTCCATTCGCGGGTACTGATCGAGAGCCGGTCCCGTACAAGGTAACCATAGTGGTGCACGAATTTCATTTTATTTGGCCCCCCGGTTCGCCTGTATCCACATTGAACTCCGAGATGATGAAGCGTCCCTCCAATGGCTTTTTGGGACCTTGAACATTTTTACTCTTCGTTGTAGTTGTTGATGTCGATCCAGAGGGCTACAAAATATAAACATTATTTTTAATGTCATGACCACACATAAGACATATGGTAATATATATAGCTAATAATAAAAAATATATACTTGGCCAATATGTTATTGCTCATATTGTTCAAGAGCTAAGTACTGACTCCCGTCATCTGCATCCTCTTGCACGTTATTTTTAGCACCATCATCGCCGGCAACTTGAGTGCCAGTGTTGATCAAATTCATTATCAATTCCTCCTCATCCATGTTTCCCGGGTCGGCCATCTAGCTTCAAAAAACAAAACCAATATATAGTACGTCAAATCTTTGCTTACATGCATAAAATCTACGAATAATATGCATTATTAAATCTTGCCCCTCGGTCACGGACGCAATTTGCCACACTAGGGCAAACTGCGTCGGTACTAGGGCGAACTGCGTTGGTACATAAACGGCCGAGGGTGAATTGCGTCGGTGACTAGGGCGAACCACGTCGGTGACATCAACAACGCGGTTCGCCCTAGTCACCGACGCAATTCGCCCTAGTGTGATTGTTTAGCGTTAACGATAATGATAATACGAATGTTGATCGACTAGGCTGCAAGAGAGGGCGGTATGACAAGAGTGGTTGTGCTCCACTCTGCCGTATATATGTTTGTACACATGGGTGAATGAGGGTGGCGGTGCTCCACCGTATACATAGAAACGCATGGGCGAACGAGGGCGGCGGTGCTCCGCGACGTATATATACATGCATATGAATACAAATGACGTATATATACATGTCGGCGCGGTGGCCGGTGTGCTGACGATGACGACGTGAGGCAGGCGGGGGCGGTGTCGGTGCGTGATGTTGTGATCCTATGTACCATGTATGTTAACCATGTAGTCATTCATCATATATCTTAAACTAAACATAGTCACTTTATTAACTACAATATATCTTATGCCGACACGTAATATGAATGTTGATCGACTAGGCCATGAGAGAGGGCGGTGTGACGAGAGTGGCGGTGCTCCACTCCACCGTATATATGTTTGTACACATGGGTGAATGAGGGCGGCGGTGCTCCGTCGTATACATAGAAACGCATGGGCGAATGAGGGCGGCGGTGCTTCGCGATGTATATATATATATGCATATGAATACAAATGACGTATATATACGTGTCGGTGCGGTGGCCGGTGTGCTAACGACGACGACGTGAGGCAGGCCGGTGTGCTGACGACGACGACGTGAGGCGGGCCAGGGCGGTGTCGGTGCATGATGTCGTGATGTTGCAAGTTTCAGCTAGCTAAGTTTCAGATAACTAAGTTTCAGATAGCAAGTTTCAGATAACTAAGTTTTAGATAGCGTCTAGCTCCCATTCCGGCCAGCCAGTGCTCCGAGCCGCTGTCTCCTCCCTGATGTCGTTGCCCCATGTGGAGAAGGAGCCAAGATGACGGTAGCAGCTGATGGCTCCTCTGCTATGGACAACAAGCAGCAAAAGACCCCAACCATGCACGGGCCCTCACTGACGCCGTTTCACCATGCACGACGAAAGATGAGAGAACTCACCTCGGGCGGGCGCGGTGGAGGGCCGCACGAGCGCACGTGGTGGAGGGCCGCACGAGGTCGTCGGCACGAGGTCGTCGGCGGTGGAGGGCCGCACGAGGCGAGGCATGGGCTCCGGTGTCATGGGGGCGGGCTGATGCGCAGGGGAAGACGAATCGGTGGTGGCGCGAGGAAGAAGAGAGAAAGGGCGGCGGTGTTCAACGAGGAAGAAGAGGAGGGGATCGATCTGCGCCAGGCACTGGCGGTTATATACCAGGGAGATTTACTCCTGGGGCTAGCCACCAGCCGGGAGTAAAGGTCCTTTACTCCCGGTGCATATTACCAACCGGGAGTAAAGGTCCCTTTACTTCCGGTGCGTGTTACCAACCGGGAGTAAAGGTATACCTTTACTCCCGATTGGTAACACGCACCGGGAGTAAAGGGTTTTTTTTGGCGGGCCACGAAACTGTAGCCCACCTTTACTCCCGGGTGGGCTTCCCACCCGGGAGTAAAGGTGGGCTGCAGTTTCGTTTTCCGCCTGTTTTGAGCAAATTTTTTTAATAGAAATATGGATTTTCTTGTTAAATACATAGTAAATTAAATAAAAGGCATAAAATTATTTTGTTAAAAATATGGATTTTCTTTTTCTTTATTGCACATAGGAAAAATCTATAACCTAACTTTTTATTTTTTGTTATAATTATAAAACATAATGTAACTAATATTTATTATTTCGTTAATGCAAAAATGTAGTGTTTAATTAAAATTATTAAAACTATTGGTTTTGGACAGGAAATTTATTTTCACATCATTTTAACGTTAATATTTTAATTTGTCATCACTCAATATCCTAATTTAACTTTTCGAGAGAGAAATCCTACCAAATCAAACATTGATTTAATTTGAAACATGACATAATAAACATCTGAATTCACAATTATTACATAATATCTCAAACACACACTACATTAAATCACTATATCATCAAGTGGGCACAGCAGTGAACTTCTTCTTTATGTATGTCCCTTGGTTATGATCGCGTCATAACCATGGAGTGTCCTCATCATTTACCAAGATGCTAGGGTCTTTGTTCACTTTGAAGGGCGGAATTCAGTCATACTTTTCATAATCTTCTGACATGTCCGACTTATCCTCAATTCCCACAATGACTCTTTTCCCTGAAAGAACTATGTTGCGCTTTGGCTCTTTGGTTGAGTCATTATCGTTTTTCCCTCTTTTTGGTTTGGTAGACATATCATTGACATAGAACACCTGATTCACATCCTTGGCAAGGACGAATGGTTCGTCTTTGTACCCAATATTACTAAGGTCTACTATTGTCACTCCATACTCATTGTCTACTGTTACCCCGCCTCCGGTCACCTTGACCCATTGGCACTTGAACAATGGGATCTTCAAAGTAGGTGCATATTCTAGTTCCCATATTTCATCTATGCGGCCATAATATGTCTGCTTATTCCCATTCGGGTCTGTGGCATCTATGCGGACACCACTGTCTTGGTTGGTACTCCTTTTATCTTGGGCTACTGTGTAGAATATGTTCCCATTTATCTCGTACTCTTTGTATGTTATGATATGCCATGATGGTTGCATAGCCAACAAATACAGTTGCTCATGGATGCTCTCATCACCTTGACATTTTTTTCGCAACCAACCGCCAAAAGTTTCCATGTGCTTACGCGTAATCCAAGCTTCAGTCTTCCCTGGAAACTCGAATTGTAAGAGATCCTTGTGTGTCTCAATATACGGATCTACCAAAGAGGAGTTCTGTAGAACTGTGTAGTGTGCTTTATTAAAATAATCATCCTTTGTACCAATATATGTTTTCCTCCCTAGTGTCCCCTTTCCGCTTAGTCTCCCCTCATGTCTTGATTTAGGAACACAAATCGAGTCAAGGTCGAGAATAAAGTCAACACAGAACTCAATGACCTCTTCTGTTCCATAGCCCTTGGCGATGCTTCCTTCTAGGTGAGCACGGTTGTGAACATATTTCTTCAGGACTCCCATGAATCTCTCTAAGGGGAACATGTTGTGTAGGAACATAGGACTGAGAATGAAAATCTCCTTGACTAGGTGAACTAGGAGGTGTGTCATGATATCAAAGAAGGAAGGAGGGAACACCAACTCAAAGCTAACGAGACATTGAACCACATCATTCTGTAGTTTAGCTAGATCAGTTGGATCAATTGCCTTCTGAGAAATTGCATTGAGGAATGCACATAGCTTCACGGTGGCTAGACATACATTTGGAGGTAGAATTCCTCTTAATGCAACTGGAAGTAATTGGGTCATGAGAACATGACAGTCATGGGACTTTAAGTTACAGAATTTTTTCTCTGGCACATTTATAATACCCTTTATATTCGAGGAGAATCCAGATGGTACCTTGATGTTGTTTAAGCATTCAAACATGATTTCCTTCTCCTCTTTGCTTAGAGTGTAGCTGGCAGGACATAAGTAATGGCGTCCATCATCTGTCTTCTCTGGATGCAGGTTGTCTCTTTCTTTCAAACAACATAGGTCCTGTCGTGCTTCAAATGTGTCCTTAGGCTTTCCATACACACCCATGAAGCCTAGCAGGTTCACACAAAGATTCTTTGTCAGGTGCATCACGTCAATCGAGCTGCGGACCTCTAGGACTTGCCAATAGGGTAGGTCCCAAAATATGGACTTCTTCTTCCACATGGGTGCATGACCGTTAGCGTCGTTCGGAACAGGTTGGCTGCCATGTCCTTTTCCAAAGACGACTTTCACATCATTGACCATATCGAGTACATCCTCACCGGTTTGGTTGCGAGGCTTAGTCAGGTGGTCTGCCTTCCCTTTAAAATGCTTGCCTTTCTTTCTTATAGGGTGATTTGCAGGAAGAAATCGACGATGGCCAAGGTACATGACCTTTCGACATTTTTTCAAGAATACACCTCTAATATCACCGAAGTAGTGTGTGCATGCATTATATCCCGTGTTTGACTGTCCTGAAAGATTACTTAGAGGAGGCCAATCATTGATTGTTACGAACAACAATGCTCGTAGATCAAAGTGTTCCTGTTTGTACTCATCCCACACATGTACACCTTCTTTATTCCACAAAATGAGAAGTTTGTCAATAAGTGGTCTCAGGTACACATCGATGTCATTGCCAGGTTGCTTCGGGCCTTAGATGAGCACAGGCATCATACTGAACTTCCGCTTCATGCATAACCAAGGAGGAAGGTTGTAGATACTTAGAGTAACAGGCCAAGTGCTATGACTACTGTTCTACTCTCCAAAAGGATTGATACCATCTGTACTTAAAGCAAACCTTAAGTTTCTTACGTCATTTGCAAACTCCGAGAATTCTCTATCGATTGCTCTCCGCTGGGACCCATCAGCAGGGTGTCTCAACATATTGTCTACCTTATGGTCTTCTTTGTGCCATCGCAACAATTTTGCATGTTCTTTGTTTATGAACAGACGTTTCAAGTGTGGTATTATAGGAGCATACCACATAACCTTGGCAGGGATTTTCTTCCGCGGACGTTCGCCCTCAACATCACCAGGGTCATCTCGCCTGATCTTATTCCGCGATGCATGGCATACCAAGCATGCATCCAATTTCTCATACTCTTTGCCACGGTATAGGATGCAGTCATTAGGACATGCATGTATCTTCTCGATTTCTAGCCCCATAGGACAGACTACCTATTTTGCTTCGTAGGTAGTGGCGGGCAATTCATTGTCCTTTGGAAGCATCTTCTTTTGGATTTTTAGTAACTCCCCAAATCCCTTGTCAGATACACCATTCTTTGCCTTCCATTGCAACAATTCTAGTGTGGTTCCCAACTTTTTCTGCCCTGCATCACAAGTTGGGTACAACAATTTCTTGTGACCTTCTAGCATCCGCTCGAACTTGATCTTCTCCTTTTCACTTTCACATTCTCTTTGTGCATCATGAATGACCTGACAAAGATCATCAGCAGGCTCATCTTCTGCAGCTACCTCTTCTTCAGCTTCTCCCATTGCAGTATCATTGAAGCATGCACCATCGAGAATAATATCATTGTCGTCCCATTGTTCTTCTTCACCTTCTTCCATTACAACACCGGTTTCTCCGTGCTTCGTCCAACAAATATAGTTTGGCATGAAACCCAACTTGAACAAGTGTGAATGAAGAGTCCTTGAGCAAGGGTATTTCACCGTATTATTACATATGGCACATGGGCAGCACATGAAACCATCGCGTTTGTTTGCCATGGCCGCACGTAACAAAGAATGCACGCCATCAATGAACTCTTGGGAGCGGCGATCAGCATTGTACATCCAATGCCGGCTCATCTGCATTACATGACATAAATACCATATTAAAACCTAGATCATAATTAATTATTTATACAACATGCGTGCCACCACAAAAGGTACAAATTTATGAAAGCATCGCTACAATGTTGACAATCCCAACTACCACTAAAAGAACTAAAGCTAAAATACATTTCAGGAGCACAAGGATTTTGCGACCAATCTCAACTAAAATAGACAGATCCCCCGATTGTGCAACATCTTTGGGCTTCTTCGGCTGGATCACTGCGTCATTAGCCGCCGTATCTGCCTGTTGTGCAAGATATTTTTGCACGAGTTCAACATACTCTTCCTCCCAGTAGAAGCCTGAACATCGTCCACTGCCATCCCACTGAAATTAAAACAAAAAAAATAGAACTTTAATCACAACCATCATGAAAATAGGTATAAACTAACCATAATCATTAAATACGATAAAATAACTCACATTGCGATCTGGACACTTGTAGAAGATACGATCCTTGTTGGGACCCTCCTTCTTCACTCGGTACTCCATCACAATCTTCGTCTCATCACGACACTTGCTGCATGGAATGAGAGGGAGACCCGGCCTAAGTCGCTTTGCAAACCCATGAGAGGTCGAGGACCCGGAAGCGGTTGCCATCTACTCTCTATACTCATTTTTTAATACACTATAAATTTCTCATTTTATAAACAAATAAAATTAAGAAACTATAAAATTATCTATATCTCTAAACAATGATATTTTTAATGGTCATTGTGTTCTCGTCTTTTACTACGGCAGGTAAGTAATTCACATGATATTTCCGCAAATTAATAGAAGAATGGGAGTGTACACACATAACAATCGATTATCGTTTATATTTATATATATACTACGTTTGGGTACGGTGATTGACAGACTATTGCGACGATATCGGGACGTGTGAATAAATAACCATCCATACTAGTTGACCTTGCTTACGTGATCATCTCGGTGAGCATTTCTCCACCGGACGGCGCCGTACTTGGCCACGGAAGAGCTCCGATTCTACGAGGAAGGGAACACGGTCTTCCACGACCGTTGCCGCTCTCCCTCGTAGAATCAAAGCTCCTCCTTGATGTCCGTTACCGCTCGATAAAGAACATGTTCACCGAAATGAACACGGTCCGCTAGTTCAACTAGCTACTTTAACCTTCCTTCATGTAAATATGCAAGCTTGAAGTGATTTTGAGCTCAAATTGCTTATAAATGAAAAAAACCACAATAAATAACCATATATATAGTGAACAAAATGGGATAAGACAATGATGAAACATGAGAGTATGAAGTTGATAACCTTTAGAACCGAAGAATCGACGGAGGAATTGAAGAAATTGGTGGAGGAATCGAAGAATGGATGGAGAAAGAGCAAGAACACTGCTTAAATTTGAACTTAAGCTCTCGGGCGGGCTCGGGGAGAAAGAAGACAGCCAGCAGGATTTATAGCTCAAAAACATGTTTTAATAAATAACCTTCCGTACTAGTTGACCTTGCTTACGTGATCATCTCGGCGAGCATTTCTCCACCGGACGGCACCGTACTTGGTCAAGGAAAAGCTCCAATTCTATGAGTAAGGGAACACGGTCTTCCATGACCGTTGCCGCTCTCCCTCGTAGAATCAAAGCTTCTCCTTGATGTCCATTACCGCTCGGCAGAGAACATGCTCGCCGAGCTGAACACGGTCCGTAAGTTCAACTAGTACGGATTTTCTATAATTTTCTAACTATTTTCTAAGTTTTTCATTTCATAAAAAGTTAAAATAAAATGTTTAGTCACGGAGTCCATAGAAATGACCATATTTTGACCTAGCAACGCATTGTCAATTGTCATTGCGTTGCATTGCACCCCGGACCGGACTCCGGACAATAAAATACTATGGTCGATCGATGCCGTTCTTTGTCGTACAGTCGCACGGCGATGGCCGACGGACCCGTTCAACCACCAAATCTGTTAGGCCCGGCTGTTCGGGCGTATCGTCAAAAGAGAACGGATTTGCTTCCTATTGCACGGCCTTGCATTGCATCTGTCATACCAGTCGGAGGCGCTAGTCCCTATACTTATTTTTTAATACACTATAAATTTCTCATTTTATAAACAAATAAAATTAAAAAACTCTAAAATTCTCTATATCTCTAAACAATGAAGTGTGCTATGCATGCTATAAATGAACGGTGAATACTAGTTTTTAATAGCTACTTTAACCTTCCTTCATGTAAATATGTAAGCTTGAAGTGATTTTGAGCTCAAATTGTTTACAAATGAAAAAAAACCACAATAAAGAACCATATATATATAGTGAACAAAATGAGATAAGACAATGGTGAAAAATGAGAGTATGAGATTGATAACCTTTACAACTGAAGAATCGACGGAGGAATCGAAGAAATCGACGGAGGAATCGAAGAATGGATGGAGGAACAATGGAAGGAGGAAGCAAGAACACTAGTGCAGTGAGCTTCAAAATGTGCTGAGCTCGGGCTCGGGGAGAAAGAAGGAGACGGCCGATATATAAAGGGGGACCTTTAGTCCTGGTTGGTGGCTCCAACCGGGACTAAAGGTCCCTCCCAACGGCTCCTGCGCGCAGACAGAGGTGGCAGAGACCTTTAGTTCCGGTTGGAGCCACCAACCAGGAGTAAAAGTCTACCTTTAGTCCCGGTTGGTGGCTCCAACCGGGACTAAAGGTCCCTGCCACCTCTGTCTGGCGCAGTAGCCGTTGGGAGGGACCTTTAGTCCCGGTTGGAGCCACCAACCAGGACTAAATGTATCTCTAGTCCCGGGCGCAAAAAATACCGAGACTAGAGCCCATTTTAACCGAGGATCAAAGGTCTGTTCTCTACTAGTGTGGGTGGCATGAAAAAATGAGCTAAGAGCATGTTAGGTCGCTACCACAGCTCGTCACGACGTGCCACAGCTAGTTGGTCCCTAAGCTTGGATGTACGGTATCAATCTTGAAACGTGCAGCAGGCATGGCCAAGCTAGTTTATTTTTCACACTATCGGCTGCCAAATGTTTGGCAGACAATTTGTTCGTCTTGGTGTAGCCACGGCCGCAGCATGACATATGTTGTCGCATACCAAACAGGCAAACACGTCATGTCGTGCCTTAAGATCTGCAGCGAACTAAACAGGCGCCAAAGCGTAGGCCACAAGCTATAGCGTCGTTGTGGGTAGCAGCCAAACATGTCTTAAATCTGAGCAAAGTTTACAATAGTACTCCCTCTATCGTAAATTATAAGTCATTTAAACTTTTTTTTAGAGTTAAAGCATATCAAGTTTGACCAAAATTATATAACAAAGTAATAGCATTTATGATACCATTAAGTATCATTAGATTTTTTATTAATTATATTTTTATAGTATACATATTTAATGCTTTGTAATTAATCACTCTATATTTTTTGTCAAACTTAAAATACTTTGACTCTCCAAAAAGTTGGAATACCTTATAATTTGGAATGGAGGGAGTATATATATTGCGCATAGCTACACGTGCTTTTATTGCGATCACTACCGGAATGCACAGGTTTGTTGTGTGCTCACGGCACACGGCAAAGGCAAAAAAACATTCGGCAAAGCCTTTGCCGAGTGTTGCACTCGACAAACACAGACTCGACAAAGCTGTCTTTGCCGAGTGTTTTTGTCGAGCACTCGGCAAAGACGTTGCCGAGTGCTAAACCCGACACTCGGCAAAAAATATTTCAAAAAATATAAAAAACCCCTACCGCCGCCCGCC
The DNA here is from genome assembly GCF_019320115.1 of Miscanthus floridulus. Lineage (NCBI taxonomy): Eukaryota > Viridiplantae > Streptophyta > Magnoliopsida > Poales > Poaceae > Miscanthus > Miscanthus floridulus. Next base: position 41,041,434 of record NC_089587.1, read on the forward strand.
TGCAGCTCGCCCCGCCACCGCCGCCACCACGCCCGCTGTCACCACCACGCTCGCCGCAGCTGCTCGCCGGTGACAGCATCCTCGTCGGACCGCCGGGATCTGACTGCCCACCGCTGGATCCGGTCGCTCGACGCCGGATCCGGCCTCACCCGCCGCCGTGACGCCAGATATGTTCCCCCCTCCGCCGGAGTTGACGCAGACGTCGAGGAGTAACGCCACCGCAGGGAGCTGAGGCCGGAGGAGGAGCGCTGCCGCACCCGCGCCGCCTGTATCGCCTCGGCCATGCCCGCGCCGCCGGATCTAGGCTCCTCCTCGCCGTGCTCAGGGAGGGAGGGGAGAGAGGGAGGGGCAGCACCGGGGTAGAGAGGGGAGAGGGAGGGGTGGCACGAGGGAGAGTGGGAGGGAGAGGGCAGCGGCCGCGCGAGTTTATAAGATGCCGAGTTTGCCGAGTGTCGAATCTAGGACACTCGGCAAAGCTAAGTTTGTCGAGTGTCAGATCACGACACTTAGCAAAATTATCTTTGCTGAGTGCCTATCTTTTGCCGAGTGTTTTCTTTCTCGTTTGCCGAGTGCCAAACTTTGCCGAGTGTTTTTTGCCTCTTTTGCCGAGTGTTTTTGTGACAGCACTCGGCAAATAGCTTCTTTACCGAGTGCCCGATAGAATGCCCTCGGTAAATATTTTAACACTCGACAAACACCCCATTTTCGGTAGTGGATTTTGTTGGTGCACTACTAGAAACAGGATCTTTGCCGAGTGCAAACTGCTTTGCCGAGTGTCAAAAATCTGGCACTCGGCAAAGACCTTCTTTGCCGAGTGCCGTATTCGGCAAAGAATTGCACTCGGCAAAGAATTCTTTGTCGAGTGTCGGGCACTCGGCAAAAAAAGACTCTCGGCAAAGGACTTCTTTCCCAGTGCCAGGCTCTCGGCAAAAGCGCGGCACTCGGCATAGGCTGCCCCGCGTAACGGTGTTCGGCCTCGTCCTTCTTTGTCGAGTGCCTGCTGTTAGGCACTCGGCAAAGAAGGTTTTTTTTAAAAAAAATTCTTTGCCGAGTGTCCCAGATCTGGCACTCGACAAAGATTTATTTTTTGGAAAATACTTTGCCGAGTGCCCCTGACACGGCGCTCGGCAAAGATTTTATTTTCGAAATGTCATTGGTGAGTGCCCCTATGAAGGCACTCGGCAAAGAGGATATTTTTTTTAAAAAAAAATCCAAAACCCTCTTTGCCAAGTGCCTTATTCTTAGCACTCGGCAAAGACCCCCTTTGCCGAGTGCCATGCCCCGGCACTCAGCAAAGTTTTTTTGTTTTTGGCCTCCAAATTTTTTGTGTAGCCTTTTTAAAGTACTAGGAACTCCTAGTTAGAATTTGGGGATTTTTATGGCTTTTTATATATTTGGTTACTTTATTTCGTTTACTTGATTTTTTTTGAAAAATATAAATTTGAACTGCACATGGTACGAATAATGGAATTTAATGATTCAAAAAATGATAGTCATGTTACTGAGTGTAGTGTGAGGCCATATCCAGGAACGGACACAAAATTTTGGACATCTTGTTCATGAAACATGACCGCGAACTTGCGTGCGAAGTGTTTTTAAATTCTATAAAAAGCAAACGAAGTCCGAAAATCATGAAACTTGTTGAGATGTCGTGATATCATATGTGGACGCTATGATAAAAATTTGAGAAGGTTTGGCGCCCTACCCCCGACCAGCCCTGCGCGCGGCCGCGCCCTGCCCCCAGCCATGCCGGCCCTGCCCCCGACCGCGCCCCGTGGACCGCCTGCCCCGACGCCGCCCGTGCCCAACTCCGGCGACCCCGACGCCGCCCGCCCCTACCCCCGGCGCCCATCAGGTATGCCTTCTCTCTTGTTGTTGTCGTGGTAGTGATAGTTGTAGTAGTATTAGTTGTATTAGTAGTGCTAGTGGTAGTAGTAGTATTAGAAGTAGTGGTAGTAGTAGTACAACTAGTGGTAGTAGTAGTAGTAGAATTAGTGGTAGTAGTAGTAGAAGTAGTGGTAGTAGTAGTAGTAGAACTAGTGGTAGTAGTTGTAGCAATAGTGGTAGTAGTAGTAGAACTAGTGGTAGTAGTAGTAGCAATAGTGGAAGTAGTAGAAGTAGTGGTACTACTTGGATATATTCTTCTGCATGGATTGATATCCAAACTACATGGCTTCTCTTGAGACATATGTGCTTGTCGGCCATCGTGCCGTTGTTTTTTGCAGGTTTTGGAAACCTCACCGTGCAGGGGAGGTTCTACCGATTTTTTTAAATGATAGTATTTTATTCCATTTTTGTAGAGAAGAGCCCGTCGGAGCCGAGTTAGAGTTCCCGTTGCTGTGCCGGTCTGCCTGCACCGCGTCGCCTTGCCACTGCACCGACCCGCCACGGCCCCGCTAGCCTGACTCCGCCGCCACCCTAGGTATAACCCCTCTTTCCGTATCATGGTCGTAGATCGTGTAACCCAGTTAGGCGTCTCCCGTTCGAAAGAGATACGGTTGGAGGTATGCAGATCTTTGCATATCTATGACCGTATCTGTTTCGGATTGTCCATGTTTTTGGACAGCCCACGGATGCGTAGATGGGTTAGTTTCCATGGTCTGCTTTGGTCCGAGATAGAGTTTCGGCATCACCTCGCTGTTGTTCTTTGGATACGCACTCTTCTTTGGCAGGACGTGTATCTGTAGAACAGCGGGGAGGTGCTGCCGAAATTCTGTCTCGGATAGGAGTAGAGCATGGAAACTAACCTCATCTACGCACCCGCGGGTGGGATTAGGACCTATCCTCACCTATTAGACAGTAGGAACACCATGTAGATGCAATTGATGGTTACATTACTTGCTGATACATATGTTAGAGGATGGATGACCGTTAGTGGATGTACATGGGCTAGAGAAGTCAGAGTGATTACACCATAGAATGGATGAAGAAGACCGATGCTTTCTTGAATAGTGCATTTGGCAAGGCTGCTAAAGGACATTGCCTAGTTTTGTGTCCCTGCAGCAAATGTGGAAATAGGAGAAGGATAAACAAGGTGGAAATGGGTAAACATCTTGTGAAGAATGGATTTAAGACGGACTATACCCGGTGGGTCCACCATGGTGAAGCCCATCGTATGAGAGAGGAGGTGGTGAGACCATGGGTGGAGGCTTTTGATGCTGATGCCAGGGTAGCAGACATGTTAGATGACTTTCACCAAGGATAGTTCGATGAGGGACGTGAGAAGGAGGAGATGGAGGCAGCCGCATAGGCGTTCTACGACATGATGGACTCGGCATAGAAACCCCTTCACAATCAGTCAATGGTGTCTCAACTAGATGCCATTGGACACTTAATGGGGTTGAAGTCCGAGTTAAACTTGAGTGGACCTAGCTTTGATAAGATGTTGGCCGTGATTGGCACCCTAGTTCCGGAGGGCCACATTCTACCAAAGAGCATGTATGAGTCACAGAAACTCATTCGTGCACTTAAGATGCCGTATGAGCAGATACATGCTTGTCCGAAGGGGTGCATTCTATTTAGGAAAGAACATGAGCATGCAAAGTTTTGTCCAAAGTGTAAATCCTCCAGGTACCTGGAGGTAGTGTCGGGTACCATAAAATGGGGTACCCCGAGCGTACACCAAAAGAGGCACGTAAATCCCATCAATGACAAAGTTAGAGGGTAAGCCATGGGCTCATCACCAGCCCCGTCCGAGCCCACCCGGCTCTCCGCATCGCCTCAGGCCTCTCATAGGCGGTCTCAGCATCCTGACGCAATTTCCGCCTCACGCGAGGCCTCTCACAGAAGGCCTCGGCAAGGAGCCCAATTTTCGTCTCGCGTGGGGCCTCATTCTCCGTATCGCTCGAGGCTGGCTTGTTGAAAGGTCCTTGTTTGATTTTGGTAATTGAGTGACAACCTAGGTGGACTAATTGTGTTTATGTGAGATACACAGGTGATTAGTCCACAGGTACATGTGTGTGAGCAACATATGCCATGAAGGTGAAAATGGCTTGGAGATGTTGCAAAGCTCACACATGTGATGATGAAGGAGCTTAAATACACATGAGACATGACATTGAGTCATGTGATCAAGGTGGAGAAGATCAAGACAAGACTTGGCTTGATGGACCGGTTGCAAGCGTGAAGGGCAAGTCGAAGGCTTTGGAGTGATGGACCGCGTGGCGGTGAAGCTTGAGCAAGACTTGGCGCCGATGGACGATGGCAACGGTGAAGAGCAAGTAGAGTCAAGATCGATGAACCAATATGATCATGTGATGATATGAAGTGGATCATATCATTGTTGATCGTGTTGGTGCATGTGTTGCATCGACATTGGAGGAGATGGAATGGAATGCGCAAGGCAAAGGTATAACCTAGGGCATTTCATTTCACCGGTCATAGGTGTGTAGAGAAGTTTATGACCGGGTTTAGGATAGATGGCCGTACTATCAAGAGGGGCAAACTTGTTTGCATATCGGTCATCTAGTGCCACTCGAGTGATCTAACTTTGCATTGTCGCTAGGATCGAGTGGCGTGGCAAGTTGAGTGGCTAACAACCGTTGGGAAATGATTGTGAAAATGCTAACACACATACACATTGTGGTGTACACTTGGTGGTGTTGGCACATTTACAAAGGCGGTGGTGTTTGTAGGGGTGAGATGGGTTTGGGTCCCTCTCTCCCTCCCGCCGAGCTTGTGAGGCGGGATTCGGCGCTTTCGGGAAAATGGAATGTCCATTTTCTATTGCGTCGGATGCAAATTCTTGTGGTTAGCACACTTGAGCAAGGGTGAAGAAAATGGAGAAGATGCTGGCGTCGGTCAACTGACCGGACGCTGGATCTAAATGCACCGGACGCTGGCAGGCTGCGTCCGGTCGCACTGACGTGGAGTGTAGCAGTCGCTGGAGTGTGACCGGACGCTGGCTGCGTCCGATCGCGTTCGACCGGACGCGTCCGGTCATGATCGGGAGCTTACTGGAAACGACCGGACGCTGGGGGTTCAGCGTCCGGTCAGTTGAAGCTGGAGCGTCCGGTCAGGTCAAGTGACCGTTGGAACCGGGACACGTGGTCGTCTGTGGGCGACCGGACGCTGAGGTCCAGCGTCCGGTCAACACGACCGGAGCGTCCGGTCGTCCCGACCGTTGCCCAGTGAAGGGGTAACGGCTAGTTTAGCCCTTGGGGCTATAAATAGAAGTGGCCCTCGGCCATGGCTGGTGTGGAGCACCTTGGGGGACTTTGTGTCCATGCTTGAGAGTGCTTGGGAGCCCTCCATCACACACATACTTGATAGTGATCATTCGATTGTGTGAGTGAGCGATTCTAGTGCGATTGCATCGTGAGGTTGCATCGAGTGGCATTAGGTGATCGAGTTGCAAGCCGGTGGTGCTTGTTACTCTTGGAGGTTGCCACCTCCTAGACGGCTTGGTGGTGGTCTCCGTCGAAGCGCGCAAGAAGCTTGTGCGGCGCTCCGGAGAAGTGCTTGTGAGGGGCATTGTGCTCGCCCCGTGGGAGCCGCGAAGAGCAACTCTAGTAAAGCGTGTCATTGAGCTACCCTCACTCAAGGGGTGGGTTCTTGCGGCGCCCGACGTGCGGGCTTAGCGGGTGATGCTAATTAGCCGCCGAACCACCAAGTGAGCGGTCGACACAACGGGGACTAGCGTGTTGGCAAACACGTGAACCTCGGGAGAAAAATCATCGTGTCAACCTTGTTCTTCCCGTTGGTTTGCATCCCCATTACACAAGCTTGCAATTACTTTTATACATATTAAGCTTGTGTAGTTGCTCTTGTAATTAGATAGCTTGTGTAGCTTGCTAATTACCTTCTTGCTTGTGTAGCATAGAAGTAGCTCCCTTGCGTGGCTAATTTGGTTTTAGTAACCTTGTTAGTCACATTGCTTAGTTTGTGTAACTAAGTATTTGCGCTCTCTAATTAGGCATTGGTTGCCTTGTTATTGAGCATTGCTAGTGAGCTTAGTTAGCTTTGTGCTTTTGCTTGCTAGCATGTGTAGGAGCTCCCTTGTTGCTTAAAGTACTAGTGGCATAGGTTTGTGTGACCTTGCTCCTAGAATTGATTAGGAGAGCTCTAGCTAGCCCGGCACCTTTGTTGCATAATTGTTATCTTTGTAAGGTGCTAGTGAACATATATAGTGGGGTATAATCTTGGCTAGACCGATAGTTTTAATTCCGCATTTATATCGGTTAGCCGACACGATTAAGTTTTAGAAAAGACTATTCACCCCCCCTCTAGTCGCCATCTCGACCCTTCAAGTGGTATCAGAGCCTGGTCTCTCATTTGTGGTCTTCACCGACCCGAGAGGATGGCGCCTAATGGGCTAGATGGTTGTGAGTATCACATTTTTAATGGCACTAACTTTGCACTTTGGAAAAATCATATGCTTGATCATTTTCGTGCAAAGGGACCTAAATTTTGGTGGGTTGTCACTAGTGGTCTCTCCCATGTCTTGGATCATAGAACTCTAACCAAAGCTCAAAGAGTCCTCTATGAACTTGATGCAAATGCTTGTTGTTTTCTATTGGATGCTTTACATTTTGATTTGATGAAGCAAGTAAACTACAAGGGGACCGCTCATGAGATATGGGACTCCATCAAGGACACCTTCGGTGATTCCTCCACATGGGATGATGGAAAATTCAAGAAGGAGGATGAGCCCAAGAAGGAGACACATGAGTGTGTTGAGCATAACCACAATTTGGTGATTGTGGAAGATTGCTCCACCTCATTGTCAAGTGAGGATGATGATGATCAATCCACTACAAGTTCACTTGACAAGGTTGATGATGTTGCCACAAGTGTTGCAAGTGATGATGCTACCCCATGCACACTTGATGGTAATGATGGTTCATGCTCAAGCCATGATGATGCTACTACAAGCCCATCCACTACACCACATTGCTTCATGTCACAAGGTGACACTAAGGTAACAAATGATAATGTGGTTGATCATGTTGATTCATATGATGAGCTTGTTAGTAGACTTGCTAGCATGACCATGTCTTTAGAAAATGAGAAAGCTAAAACAATGAAATTAGAAAATGAAAACTCATTTCTAAAGAACTCTTGTGAAGATCATGAGAAATTACTTGATGCATATAAATCTTCACTTGATGAGCTTAAATTGAATCATGAGACACTACTTGCATCTCATGATGAATTATTAGAAAAACAAGCTTCTCTCATTAAAATATTTACAAAGAAACTTAAAAATAATGAGAGCTCATCACATGGGTCAAATGATCAATCACATGTTGTTGCTAACCCTTGTGATGTAGGCAAGAAGCATGTATCCACCTCTTGTGATGATTTATTAGATATGCCATGCTCTTCACATATAGATGCTTGTTCTACTTCTATGTCTTGTGAGACTAACCTTTTGAAGGAGAACAATGAGCTCAAAAATGAAGTGAAGAAATTGAGCAACAAGTTAGAGAGGTGCTACAACTCAAAAGTCACCTTTGAGCATATGATGAAAACTCAAAGAAACTATGGTGACAAGTGTGGCCTTGGCTTCGAAAAGAAGATGACAAAGGGCGAAAGAAAGAGAGAAAGAAAGATAAAGAAGCTACATCAAAGAAAGCTCTCTCACACCATGTGCTACCGGTGTCATGAAGCGGGACACTTTGCAAATGGTTGCCCTAACATCGAGAAGCTCAAGAAGCTAAAAGAAGAAGAGAGGCTAAAACATGTCAAGTGCTTCAAGTGCGGCACTTGGGGTCATCTTACCTCGATGTGCCCAACCAAGGAATTGGTGAAGCAACAAGTGAAGCCTCAACCAAAGCCACAAGTTGAGCTAGAGAAGACACTCCAAGAGCAAATCAAGATCAACCAACATGATGGTAATGATTTGATGATCAAGAAGAAGAAAACAAGAAGGGGTGGAAAGGCAAGGCATCCAATGCAAATTCAAGATGCCAAGATGATGAGCAAGAATGACAATGAGAAGAAAGTCTATGCTCACATCAAGTGCTTCAAGTGTGGAAGTATGGGACACTTTGCCTCTAAGTGTCCTAACAAGCTTAAGAAGAAGGCTCAAGCAATCCATGAGAGGCAAGGCAATGAGAAGCACCACATGAGCAAAGAAGAGAAGGCTCAAGCAAAGAGAAAGTGCTACTCATGCCGGGAAAGGGGACACATGGCACATTCATGTCCCCTAGGTAAAATTTCTAAGCCTATTTCAATTGATAATCATGATATGCTTAGAAAGGATGGCAATGGTACCTCATTGGTTGCAATTGCAAAGCATCCCGCTATTCATACTAAGGCATTGCCTAAGTATGTTGCTCCTAACTTGAGAGGACCCAAAGTTGTTTGGGTACCATCAAAAAGTGGATGATTGATTGTAGGTACCATCGGCATTGGAGGCTTGGTTCAAATGATATTCATCTTGTTGATCATGTAGTTGAGCCAAGTATTTCTAAGTGATGATCATTATCCCAATGCCATGACAAATTGAATGAAGTCCAAATGTGCTATAACATACAAGTGTAAATTTCAAGTTGTTGGTAATTCCTTGGATATATTTGATGGCTTGCAAATAATTGAGATAAAGCTTGCTAGTTGGATGATCATGAGCTAACCAAGGTATATCTCTAGTTGATCATTTCATTTGGGTGCATATGAGTTGATTGAATTAGATAAATATGCAATGTTGCTTGCTATGAGATGTTTGAATGGATAATTGCTTAGTAATCAAGTTTGAATTGATTTGTGTTGGATAAATTCATGAGATGACATTTAGTAAGTGGTTTGAATGGATATATCTCTTATGGAAGTATTCAAACAAGTTAGTATCAAGTTTGATTCATATTTGATGGTGTATAGCTCAATTGTTGAAATCTGTCCTATAATTGAGAATCCGAGCTAGCTGTGATCTTAGCCATGTTTGAGTGATCAAATCTTATTGGATTGGCATGAAAATTGGTATACATGCTCTAGACTTATGGTATAAGATGCTGTAGAAATTTCATGAAAATTGGATAAGAAATGCTTCGGTTTTGGAGTGGTTCTTGTCAGCTATAGTGCAGCAGTTTTCAGCATGTAGCAGTGGTGGAAGAATTAAAATTTAGCAGTCCATATGAGATCAAATGAAGCTAAAATTTTTATGGCTGCTAGATAACTTAGTGAAGCTCATCTTCACCAAATTTCATGGTATTTGGATTTGTACTTTGGATATATGCTTATTTCTTTGAAGGGTACAAATCTGTCAGAAAAGTGACAAGTATTGGATTGATCTAGAGTCACTTTGATTGAAAGGTCCTCAAGTTGGAAACATGTTTACAAGTGATTGAGGTACCTAAGTTTGGTTTTGAGATGATATAGTAACATATTAAACAAAGAGTACAAGGCTATTTGATTAAGGAGTGTACTTTGCACACTTTTGGTACTCAAATTAGAAGATCAAGATCAAACTCAAGATGAAGATGAAGTTTAAGTTCTAGTGACTATTGGAAATCTTTTGGTAGAAAGAAAAGAACTTAAACAAGAAGAAAGAAAAGGACTTAAAGAAGGAATCAAGGTTACTCATCAAGATTAAGTCCATCACTTGGATCAATCAATCAAATCATTTCAAGTGAGTATCAAGAATGGTTCTTGGAGAGAGGTCACTTCTCCCTAGTGTAGGGGCTTGCCGCCTATGTGTAGGTAAACCAAGTGTGGTACTTGGAAGGCTAACATGGAAGTGGTGATCCGAGGAACATTTGAGATGCTTAGTTGAAGCAATCAAAAGGATTGATCAAGAAAAGCAAGCAACACCCAAAAGAGAGTTAGTCATGATATTTCAAGTGGTATTCTCATATTGATACTCTCATGCAAGCAAAGATCAAAAGATAAAGCAAGTCAACCACAACAAGAAAGTGCACTTGATCATAAGTGGTATTCATTTCATATGGGTGAAGAATGAGATTCAAATTGGTATCTATTGGTCTTCACCAAGCTTATAATTAGACTTCACATTGCTATTGGAGTAATGAATTGGAATCTATGTGACTATCCTCTACTCCAACATAGCAAAGGTATCATTGTAATGTGTATGATCATTTCATCCCTTACTAGTATGCGGTTAGTGCATATAGTACATGCTTCATAGGATCATGCATAACAAATGAAATGTTTTAAATTCATAGCCTACCACTATTGTTTGAATGATTACTTGATCTAGTGGTTAGTATATGAATTTATTCATGAGCTAGTGAACCCAAGTACTTGACTTAATTTGGATTGCTAACAAGTGACAAGTACAACATTGGCAAGATAACCCTTGCAAGAGGTGTGAAGAAGCTTGTCATTGGTTCAAACCGGACTTGAAAGCTTAAGCAAATCAATTTAGTTCAAGTCACATAAGAAGCTCATGATAGTGATAAGAGTACAAGCACAAGACAACAATGCAAATGGATATCTAGTTAGTATGTTTCAACTCACAAGTGATATCCTATAAGTGGTACTCATGAAAATAGCAAATGTTCAAGAAATGGTCTTTATTGATAAATCAAACAAGTGGTTCCATACTAGAAGATTCTTTCAAATGATATTCACTTCCTACAAGTGGTATCTATACATAGTAGATGATGGTTCCATAAGTGATCCTCAACTTTAAGTGATCATAAAATGAAGAATGCATCCCTCACCTACAAGAGCTTAAGTGAAATAAAATGGATGACCCATGCATTGAATGATAAGATACAAGTAATACAAGTTACAAATTCTAAATGGTATCTACATGCGGTGTCATTCCAATATTCAAATAAGGTCCATCAAAAATGTAAAATTGTAATCTCAACCATCTACCCCAAAGAGCATACCTTTGCATCAATGAGAAGCACACTTTTTATGGAAATTGATGACAAAGGGGGAGAGATTGTACAAAGATATGAAGCTTGATTGAATGGGAGAGAGATTGTACAATGGAAGAGATGAAATACAAAAAGAAATAGAGGGAGCAACATTGAAGAAAAGAGATGGATCAAAATTCTTGGACAAGAGAAGCACACAAGTAGGGGGAGCAAGCTCATGAACTTTGATTGATTGCATTTGATATGTGCATAATCATGTGCTTGCTTGCATTGCATAAAGCTTTTAAATTCAATATGCATGCTTGTGTGGTGTATGCTAGTAGTAGAACTTGGATGATGATTTGATAACTAGCGTGCATAGGATGATAGCTAGACACTTGGTATGCTTTTTAAGTAATACTAGTACCTTGCTTTTAATATTGATCTCACAAGGTATCTAGTGTTTTATTATCAAGTCATATCTAGCTAACCATGGTGCTAAGGATGAACTTAAAGGTGCAACTCCGATTGGTACACGCTTCAAAGGTTTATTCTATACACCTTAGCATCATTTTGTAGTATTTACTCTCCCACAATTTCCATCTATGCATATGTGCAAGCTTCAAATGAAATACTCTAGCACATATGTAGGGGGAGCTAATACTACCATTTCGGGTTTGTGGTACTTGTCCAAAATCATTTTGACATGGTAAAATTGCTTGGGCAAGCAACATGAATCCAAAAGAGCTTAATTTATATATCTTTGTAGAGTTGTCATCAATTACCAAAAAGGGGGAGATTGAAAGGTCCTTGTTTGATTTTGGTAATTGAGTGACAACCTAGGTGGACTAATTGTGTTTATGTGAGATACACAGGTGATTAGTCCACAGGTACATGTGTGTGAGCAACATATGCCATGAAGGTGAAAATGGCTTGGAGATGTTGCAAAGCTCACACATGTGATGATGAAGGAGCTTAAATACACATGAGACATGACATTGAGTCATGTGATCAAGGTGGAGAAGATCAAGACAAGACTTGGCTTGATGGACCGGTTGCAAGCGTGAAGGGCAAGTCGAAGGCTTTGGAGTGATGGACCGCGTGGCGGTGAAGCTTGAGCAAGACTTGGCGCCGATGGACGATGGCAACGGTGAAGAGCAAGTAGAGTCAAGATCGATGAACCAATATGATCATGTGATGATATGAAGTGGATCATATCATTGTTGATCGTGTTGGTGCATGTGTTGCATCGACATTGGAGGAGATGGAATGGAATGCGCAAGGCAAAGGTATAACCTAGGGCATTTCATTTCACCGGTCATAGGTGTGTAGAGAAGTTTATGACCGGGTTTAGGATAGATGGCCGTACTATCAAGAGGGGCAAACTTGTTTGCATATCGGTCATCTAGTGCCACTCGAGTGATCTAACTTTGCATTGTCGCTAGGATCGAGTGGCGTGGCAAGTTGAGTGGCTAACAACCGTTGGGAAATGATTGTGAAAATGCTAACACACATACACATTGTGGTGTACACTTGGTGGTGTTGGCACATTTACAAAGGCGGTGGTGTTTGTAGGGGTGAGATGGGTTTGGGTCCCTCTCTCCCTCCCGCCGAGCTTGTGAGGCGGGATTCGGCGCTTTCGGGAAAATGGAATGTCCATTTTCTATTGCGTCGGATGCAAATTCTTGTGGTTAGCACACTTGAGCAAGGGTGAAGAAAATGGAGAAGATGCTGGCGTCGGTCAACTGACCGGACGCTGGATCTAAATGCACCGGACGCTGGCAGGCTGCGTCCGGTCGCACTGACGTGGAGTGTAGCAGTCGCTGGAGTGTGACCGGACGCTGGCTGCGTCCGATCGCGTTCGACCGGACGCGTCCGGTCATGATCGGGAGCTTACTGGAAACGACCGGACGCTGGGGGTTCAGCGTCCGGTCAGTTGAAGCTGGAGCGTCCGGTCAGGTCAAGTGACCGTTGGAACCGGGACACGTGGTCGTCTGTGGGCGACCGGACGCTGAGGTCCAGCGTCCGGTCAACACGACCGGAGCGTCCGGTCGTCCCGACCGTTGCCCAGTGAAGGGGTAACGGCTAGTTTAGCCCTTGGGGCTATAAATAGAAGTGGCCCTCGGCCATGGCTGGTGTGGAGCACCTTGGGGGACTTTGTGTCCATGCTTGAGAGTGCTTGGGAGCCCTCCATCACACACATACTTGATAGTGATCATTCGATTGTGTGAGTGAGCGATTCTAGTGCGATTGCATCGTGAGGTTGCATCGAGTGGCATTAGGTGATCGAGTTGCAAGCCGGTGGTGCTTGTTACTCTTGGAGGTTGCCACCTCCTAGACGGCTTGGTGGTGGTCTCCGTCGAAGCGCGCAAGAAGCTTGTGCGGCGCTCCGGAGAAGTGCTTGTGAGGGGCATTGTGCTCGCCCCGTGGGAGCCGCGAAGAGCAACTCTAGTAAAGCGTGTCATTGAGCTACCCTCACTCAAGGGGTGGGTTCTTGCGGCGCCCGACGTGCGGGCTTAGCGGGTGATGCTAATTAGCCGCCGAACCACCAAGTGAGCGGTCGACACAACGGGGACTAGCGTGTTGGCAAACACGTGAACCTCGGGAGAAAAATCATCGTGTCAACCTTGTTCTTCCCGTTGGTTTGCATCCCCATTACACAAGCTTGCAATTACTTTTATACATATTAAGCTTGTGTAGTTGCTCTTGTAATTAGATAGCTTGTGTAGCTTGCTAATTACCTTCTTGCTTGTGTAGCATAGAAGTAGCTCCCTTGCGTGGCTAATTTGGTTTTAGTAACCTTGTTAGTCACATTGCTTAGTTTGTGTAACTAAGTATTTGCGCTCTCTAATTAGGCATTGGTTGCCTTGTTATTGAGCATTGCTAGTGAGCTTAGTTAGCTTTGTGCTTTTGCTTGCTAGCATGTGTAGGAGCTCCCTTGTTGCTTAAAGTACTAGTGGCATAGGTTTGTGTGACCTTGCTCCTAGAATTGATTAGGAGAGCTCTAGCTAGCCCGGCACCTTTGTTGCATAATTGTTATCTTTGTAAGGTGCTAGTGAACATATATAGTGGGGTATAATCTTGGCTAGACCGATAGTTTTAATTCCGCATTTATATCGGTTAGCCGACACGATTAAGTTTTAGAAAAGACTATTCACCCCCCCTCTAGTCGCCATCTCGACCCTTCACTTGTCCACAGCCCGTCACCTCTGCCTCGACCAGTCTTCCCGATAGCACGTCATATCCCATTAATACGTCAACCACTCCCGCAATCTCAGCCGGACGACGGCACGACACCGTGGAACGGCCGACGGGACATGAGGTCGCATCAGCACCATACCGGCTGAGACAGGGCACGGTGGGGATTATCGACCACTGTATTCTAACGCTATGCCCACGATTAGCGCCCGCACTACACTGTGCCCCGCGATCCCCGCCTCGAAAAACAACATGACATGGGCAGCCTGGCTCAGGTCAACATCGCCTCCGAGCCTCGGCACTCTGCACTGGGGTCTCGGCTATCTCGGGATTCGTGTCTACCGAGGCCCCCACTATGGTGCAGCCTCGGCACCGACTGAGCCTCAGCCTCACACATAGTCAATCCGCAGCGACCCGCACACTGACCGCTGCACCCGCTCTGAGGCAGCCCTGGAGCTCCCATGACGCATAGGATCAGATATGACCTGCACGCCGCCCTGATGCTCCAAGGACGGACCACTCCGACGACTATGCCGCCACAGGAATAGGCTATAGGGCTCGGACACGCTGCCTCTGTTTGCACGATGCCATATAGTTAGCTCGTGTACTGCCCTGGTCCTCCCTTCAAACTATAAAAGGAAAGGGCTTGGGCTATTTCTAGGGGGGAGACAGGTTCTCATGAAGAACAACACTCTGTAACACGCGCACTACCTCGCTGCTTGAGAGCAACGTCTCAAGCAGCCCGCATCACTCCCTGCCAAGACCTGGGACTAGCTCCCTCTCTCACATAGCTTGTAACCCCCTACTACGAGCACTTCAGTGCAAGGAATACAAGATCAATCTCCTAGACTAGACGTAGGGCTCGAATTGCCCGAACCAGTATAAACCTTGTGTCTCTTTGCATCACCATCTAGAATCAGGAACACGCAGGATAAATTCACTAGTTGGTTGAGGACCCCCCGGTCCAAAACACCAACAGTTGCGCGCGCCAGGTAGGGGCCTCTGCGTGTCAATTTCATCATCCCAACAGGTTCTGGATGGTAGACCCCGTACGACCGCTGTGTCTCAGCATGGTGGTGTGGTTTAGGAGCCTAGAGTTCATGTCTCTAGGGCATGAGTACGACATGGTACTTCTCACACCCCGAGCCCCACCTATCGACGACTACATCACGCACCAGTGGCCTAGGCACAGGCGGCGCCCGGGCGGCCGTTCTCACTGCGCTCGCCAGGCACGACGCGAGCAAGATCACCCCGATGCCACGCAAACCCAGGGCGACTCGCCGCTCTCCGCCGGCATCCCACGACTAGCTGTTGGCGTAGGGTCCCTAGTTGGGGATCTGTCTAGCCTGAGCATGGGCATGGGGAAAATGCCAGTGGCACCCGGTGATGCTCCGACGTCAAGCTCTACTTCACCACTCCTTGAGGAGCCAACTCCAGCAGAGCAGAGACTGGCGATGGCGCCTTCTCCATACCCCTTCGGGTTGAGAAATGCCGCCGCCTCTTATGCTTACGCCTACGCTTCCGTTCACGCGGATCTCTCGGAGCGCCGCCAGCGCTTCGCTTTCAACTTTGACACCGCCACATCGACCCACACCCACACCGACTCCTCAGAGGAGGATGAGGCGTGGGCCGGAGTAGATTTCTCTAACCTCCATGACCACGAAACCATGCATCGCTTCTTGGCTGCAAGCGATTATTGCTTTGGCTACTCTAATTCTGACGATGAAGGTACTTACGATCCCACTCGTGAGTGCTTCCACGTTGGACTTGGGATGCCAAGCACGGGCGACAAGGACGAGGGGATAGACAACTGCACCCTGCTTCATTAGGGAACGGGTGATGCTATGCCTTCACGTATTGTCCCACCGGCAGCACGGAACGAGAACCTTGCCCTCAGACAATTCCGACGCCCGAACCTGGAACAACTCCGCGAGCTTTAGGCCAAGGTCGAGCAAGATCGACTCCTTCTGCAATAGCTCCGAAGCACTCTCGAGCAGGAGCAGCAAGGCCGCGGTGATGGCAGAGGAGCCCGGCGATGGGCTCGTGACGTGCACCACCGCATCAATGACGACGAAGGAGATGATCGTCCCCCAACCTTCAATCGTGCTAGCCAGAATGTCATGGCTGCGACAATGCTAGTGCGCGCGATGCTCGAGCCCTCCACCATGGAGGGACGATGGGTTCGCGGTGAGCTCTAGGATCTCCTCGAGACCGCCGTGGTGTAGCAGGCCGAGAGTTCCGCCTCCCGGTGGCGCGGTGCCGTCTCAGACCTCCCCTCAACACCGCATTGGCAGGATAGGGAGGCCTCGGTTCGTCCTGAGCCTGCTCGGGCACCGACCATCAATAGGGTCCCCCTAGTCCACGACCGCCTCAACAACCGACGCGAGGCCCATGGTGACCATGAGGTGATCGGTCGGCGACGGTGCCATGATGGTGAGGGGCCCACTCGAGGCTACCATCCGCATCAAGGCGGCCGATATGACAGTGAGGAAGACCACAGTCCTTCTCCTGAACCACCTAGCCCTGGAGTCTTCAGCAGAGCCATCCACAATGCTCAGTTCCCAGCCCGGTTTTGCCAGCCAGCCAACCTCACCAAGTATAGTGGCAAGACCAACCCCAAGCTCTGGCTTGTCGATTACTGCCTGGCTTGTCAGCTAGGCGACGCAGACGATGACCGGCTCATCATCCGCAACCTCCCCTTGCTCTTATCAGACTCAGCGTGAGCCTGGCTCGAGCACCTTCCTCCCTCTCAGATTCACGACTAGCGTGACTTGGTTCGGATCTTCGTCGGGAATTTCCAGGGCACATACGTGCGCCCTGGAAACTCCTAGGACCTTAAGAGTTGTCACCAGAATCCAGACGAGTCTCTCTGAGACTTCATCCGGTGCTTCTCTAAACAGTGCACCGAGTTACCTAGCGTCGGTGACTTAGAGATCGTCTAGGCTTTTCTCTCTGGCACCACCTACCGAGACTTGGTCTGAGAATTAGGCTGGAACGTGCCACGCTCGGCCGCCGTGCTCCTCGACATCACCACCAACTTCTCCTTAGGCGAGGAAGCTATAGGGGCCATCTTCCCCACAGATGACGCCAAAGGGAAGCGGAGGGATGAGGCCCCTGAGGCCTCGGTTCCCCGCCTCCCCAAAAGAAAGAAGAAGGATCGCCAGGGGAAGCAGGCTGTCCTCGAGGCCGAGATGGTCGCGGCCACAGAATGCAAGAATCCCCGAGGCCCCAGGGGCCCCAGACCTTTCGACGACATGCTTAAGAAACCCTGCCCTTACCACCAAGGCCCGATCAAGCACGCCCTCGAGGATTGCTCCATGCTGCGGTGTTACTACGCCAGGCTCGGGCTCCCCGACGACGACGCCAAGCAGAAGGGCGCCGACGACCGGGACGATGACAAGGATGATAGGTTCCTCGAGGTACACAATGCCTTCGTGATCTTTGGCGGACCCTAGGCGAGCCTTATGGTGCAGCAGTGAAAGAGGGAACACTGAGAGGTCTTCTTGGTCAAGGTGGCCACTCCTCGGTACCTCGACTGGTCTCGAGAGGCGATCACCTTTGATCAAGACGACCACCCCGACCATGTTCCAAATCCCGGGTAGTACCCACTTGTTGTCAACCCAATCATCGGCAACACCCGACTCTCTAAGGTGTTGATGGACGGAGGCAGCGACCTCAATATCCTATACGCCAACACCCTAGAGCTCTTGGAGATCGACCGATCAAGGCTCCGAGGCGACGCTGCACCCTTCCACGGCATCATGCCAGGGAAACGCACGTGACCCCTCGGGCGCATCGACCTTCCCATCTGCTTCGGTACCCCCTCCAACTACCGCAAGGAAGTCCTTACCTTTGAGGTGGTCGGGTTCGGGGGAACCTACCACGCCATCCTGGGGCGGCCGTGCTACGCCAAGTTCATGATAGTCCCCAACTATACCTACCTCAAGCTCAAGATGCCAGGCCCTAGTGGTATCATCATGATTGAGTCCACTTACAAACATGCATATGACTGCGATGTCGAGTGCATCGAGTATGCAAGGCTCTCGCCAAGGCCGAGACCCTCATCACCAACCTCGACCAACTCAGTGGCGAGGAGCCTGACTCCAAGCATCGTGTAGGGGCATTCGAGCCCGCAGAGGCCATCAAGCTTGTCCCGGTCGACCCCGCCTGCCCCGACGACCGAGCGCTGAGGATCAGCGCCACCCTCAACATCAAATAGGAAGGCGTGCTTGTCGACTTCCTCTGTGCAAATGCCAACATGTTCACATGGAGTCCCTCGGACATGCCGGGCATACCGAGGGAGGTCGCCGAGCACGCCTTGGACATCCGAGCTAGCTCTAGACCGGTGAAGCAACGCCTGTGCCGCTTCGACGAGGAAAAGCGTAGGGCCATTGGTGAGGAGGTGCAGAGACTCTTGGCGGCCGGGTTCATCAAGGAAGTGTCCCACCCAGAGTGGTTGGCTAACCCTGTGTTAGTTGGGAAGAAAAATGGGAAATGGAGGATGTGTGTAGACTACACCGGTTTGAACAAAGCCTATCCAAAAGTCCTGTTCCCATTACCCTGAATCGATCAGATCATTGACTCCACTGCTGGGTGCGAGACCCTATCTTTCCTTGATGCGTATTCTGGTTACCATTAAATCAAGATGAAAGAGTCCGACCAGCTCGTGACTTCTTTCATCACCCCATTCGGCATGTACTGCTACGTGACTATGCCTTTCGGCCTCAGAAACGCAGGGGCCACATACCAGTGGTGCATGACCCAGGTCTTTGGAGACCACATTGGGTGGACCGTCGAGGCCTATGTGGACAACATCGTGGTCAAGACCAGAAAGGCCAAGGATCTCGTCGATGACTTAAGGATAGCCTTCAAATGCCTTAGAGAGAAGGGCATCAAACTTAATCCCGAGAAGTGCGTGTTCGGGGTCCCTAGAGGCATGCTCTTGGGATTCATAGTCTCAGAACATTGCATCGAAGCCAACCCAGAGAAGGTCTTGGCCATAACCAGTATAGGACCAATCAGAGACCTCAAGGGAGTATAGAGGGTCATGGGATGCCTTGCGGCCCTGAGCCGCTTCATCTCGCGCCTCGGCGAAAAAGGCTTGCCTCTGTATCGACTCTTGAGAAAATCCAAGCATTTTTCTTGGACCCCCAAGGCCGAAGAAGCCCTCGACAGACTCAAAGCGCTGCTCATGAATCCTCCCATCCTAGTCCCCCCGGCCAGGGACGAGGCCCTCTTAGTCTACGTCGCCGTAATGACCCAAGTGGTCAGTGCTGCCGTAGTAGTAGAAAGGCAGGAAGAGGGGCATGCTCTACCCACCCAATGACCTATTTACTTCATCAGCGAAGTGCTCTCCGAGACTAAAACATGTTACCCTCACATCCAGAAGCTGGTCTACGCCATAGTCCTAGCCCGACGCAAGCTGCGTCACTACTTCAAGTCTCACCCAGTGATTGTGGTATCATCTTTCCCTTTGGGAGAGATAGTCCATAACCGGGAGGCCTCAGGCAGGATAGCCAAGTGGGCCGCCAAGTGGGCCGTCGAGCTTATGGGGGAAGCCTTGACTTTTGTGCCTCGGAAAGCGATTAAGTCTCAGGTCTTGGCTGATTTTGTAGCTGAGTGGACCAACACCCAACTACCACCTGCTCAAGTCCAGACAGAATGTTGGACCATGTACTTCGATAGGTCTCTGATGAAGACCGGGCAGGCATGGGTCTCCTCTTCATCTCACCCCTCGGAGTACACATGCGCTACATGGTGCGGCTCCACTTCACCGCCTCCAACAACGTGGCCGAGTACGAGGCCCTCGTCAACGGCTTACAAGTCACCATTGAACTTGGGGTATGACGTCTCGACGTCTGGGGCGACTCGCAGCTCATCGTCGATCAGGTCATGAAGGAGTCAAATTGCCTCGACCCCAAAATGGAGGCTTACTACAAGTTGGTGCATCGCCTAGAAGACAAGTTCGACGGTCTCAAACTAAACCACATCGCGTGGAAGTACAATGAGGCCACCGATGAACTGGCAAAGATGGCCTCGGCACGGGCTCCGGTCCCCCCGAACGTCTTTGCCTGGGACCTCCACAAACCTTCCATTGACTACACCTTGGTAACAGAGGAGGGCCCACCTATGGAATTCGTGGTAGGGCTCGATGCCCCCTCTACTGCCGAGACCCCCTCGACCAAGCCCGAGGTCATGGAAGTCAACACCGAGCCTTCGCAGACTGACCAGGACGTGGATTGGCGAATCCCATTCCTCGATTAGCTTGATCGGGGGGAGCTTCCTAGTGACAGGACTGAAGCCCGATGGCTTGCGCGCCGAGCCAAGACTTACGTCCTCTGCAATGACGAATTGTACAGGCGAAGTCCCTCCAGTGTCCTCCAACGATGTATCAATGCCGAGGTGGGCCGAGCCCTACTTTGGGACTTGCACGCAGGGGCCTGCGGGCACCATGCGGCGCCTTGGACGCTCGTAGGAAATGCTTTCTGCCAAGGGTTTTATTGGCTGATGGTGGTCGCCGACACCACCAAGCTAGTATGCTCCTATGAAGGATGTCAATACTGTGCTCGACAAACACATCTCCTGGCCCTGGCCCTCCAAACCATCCCCATCATGTGGCCATTCGCCGTATGGGTGCTCGACATGGTCGGGCCTCTACAAAAGGCCCCTAGAGGCTACACCCATCTACTGGTATCAATCGACAAGTTCTCCAAATGGATTGAGGCTCGTCCGATCAATCGAATCAAATCCGAGCAAGCAGTGCTATTCTTCACTGACATTATCCACATGTTTGGGGTGCCTAACACCATCATCACCGACAACGGGACACAGTTCACCGACAAAAAGTTCTTGACATTTTGCGATGACCACCATATCCGTGTGGCCTGGTCAGCCGTAGGACACCCAAGGACCAACGGTCAAGTAGAACATGCCAATGGCATGATCCTACAAGGCCTCAAGCCAAGAATTTACAACCGGTTGAAGAAGTTTGGCAAGAAATGGCTCGCCGAACTCCCATCGGTCATCTGGAGCCTGAGGAACACTCCAAGTCGAGCCATGGGGTTCACGCCTTTCTTCCTGGTCTATGGGACCGAGGCCATCCTCCCCACTGACTTAGAATATGGTTCTCCAAGGCTACAAGCCTATAACGAACAAAGTAACCGCACCACCCGAGAGGACGCCCTCGACCAACTAGAAGAAGCCTGAGACATCGCGCTACTGCACTCGGCTAAATACTAGTAGACCCTACAGCACTATTAGGCCCAGCATGTCTGAGGCCGAGACTTGAAGGTAGGTGACCTGGTGTTGAGGCTAGCACAGAGCAACAAGGGCCGCCACAAGCTGACCCCGCCATGGGAAGGACCGTACATCATCGCCCAAGTACTAAAGCCTGGGACCTACAAGCTAGCTAACAAGAAGGGCGAAATCTTCACCAACGCTTGGAACATAGAACAGCTACATCACTTTTATCCTTAAAATTCCAAGCATTGTATATATTATTTCTCGGAATACAATTGAAACCCGTTTTTAGTTGTTCTAATTTCTCGAGAAGTTCCCCAAGCCTATCGTTGGTCTCGGCAATACGATAACACTGTAACGGAGACTCAGCTCTGCCTCCGTAGAACCAAATCTCCCTCGGGGGCTAGAGGGGGGATTCCCCCTAAAGTCCCACGTGCCATTTTTTAGTCGTCTTTCGAAAAAATTCCTACGCCATACCCTCTAGCACGCTCTAACGAATTGGTTGCGGAAAACCCAAGGACCAAAAGCCCGACTTAGGGCCAGAAGGCCAGTTGAGTCGTGAGACAACCTAAGCCTTTGGGCCATGGCACTCCCTCACCACCTTTTGCCCAGGGGACAGCTTAGGCTCCAAGGGGGTTTTTTGCAAAGAAATCAGATCAGAGACAACAAGAGGGCAGAGGCTCGGAAATACAAGACAAACGGTTAAAGAAACACGAGTACTTTAAAAAGAAAGGCCTCGACGGCCACAAGCGTCATGACACAAATCTAACTCCTACTCTATTTACATGGCCACTTGGGCCTAGGTCAAGGCTCAGCACGTCCGACATCGGCAGACGACGGGGGAGGGACCACCTCCTCTTCAAACAACATTGCCAGCATGGTGCCAGGGCCTTCCGCTACCTCCAACAGCTTCGTCACCACCTCGTCGGCCTCATCGTCATCATCAGGCAAGACGTAGCCATCGCTGATGGCTTGAAGGTCGACACCAACGTAGTGCGAGGTGATGACAGCCAGTGCACGCTTGACACCTGTGTGTAGCGCTCCTCGAAGCCGCTCACGCACTTGACCGCTTAGTGCAGTCAGACGGCTCCAAGGGAGCTACCTGACTGAACCCCCTCGACCGCTAGGGCATTGCAGGAGGCATGGGTGGCACTCTTCAGCGCCTCGTGCTCTCCGATCTCGGTCTCGAGCACCGTCTGCACCGCGCTGGAAGCCTCGGCTGCCCGAGTAACCTCCGCCTCTGACTCTGCACCATGGAAAATGGAATGAGGTTGAGCGAGGGAAAAACAACCTAAATTAGGGGCAAAAGCCTATGAAACTCACCCTTGGCCTTCTGCTCCTAGCGTCGGGTTTCTCCTTCAGGCGCTAGGCCTCGACCCGAGAAGCCTCAGCCTTCTCCTTCAGGCGCTGGGCCTCGACCCAAGAAGCCTCAGCCGCCCTGGAAGCTTCACTCCCCAGCTCTGCATCACACAAGGAAGTTAGGGAACAAACATAAGGAAAAGAAAATAAAACAAGGGGACTAGGACTCACCCTCGGCCGTCCCCCTCCAAACTACAGCCTCAGTTCGCGAGGCCTTAGCTACTGCAAGGGCCTCATCCAAAGCACCTTTTGTCAACCGGTGCGTGTTCTGTTCCACCCCTAGCTGCCCAGCAAGAGCCGTGGCCAAGGCCGTAGCTTCTATGGCTCGAGCCCTGAAGGCATCCTGATCATTGGCCACGCGGGTGAGCTCCTCCTCCAACTCCTTGACCCACGCCACCAGAGGGGCAAGCTGCTCTTGGGCTATGGCCGCCTCGACCTTTGCGTCGGCACAACGAAGGCAGAGGTCATCCACCTCTGTGCTTCATGTTGACAGGAGCTCATTGGCACCGGCAAGAAGGCCCTTCTGCCGCTGAAGCTGGTCCTAGACATCCCTCTCCTGATGGAGGAAGACTGACTTCCCAAGAGATCAGGTCTCGAGCTCCTAGGGGAAACAGAACAGGGGTCAATCCCTACAAAGAAAGCTCGGAAAAAGACCACCGCATGGGAAAAGAAAGCACGAACCTGGGCGACTCTGGGCAAATTGTTGGCCACCACGGATAGCGCCGTCCACAGAGACCGCTCCACAAGCTGGCGGTACTGCTCGAATGTTTCCCAGTGACTGCCCTCGGCCGTGTCCTTGAGGGCAAACAGAGGCCCTGCCTCAGGATCATCCCGGCTTTGCCAAAGGACACACGGGTGGTTCCACCCATGAGGTTCGGGTCGCACCCACACGAGGGCTGAGCTTCCCTCGCCCAGAGTTGGAACCAGCTGTTCCACGACACCGACTGCCTCAGCGCCAGCCATCTCTTGTGCCCGGGAAGTATCGTCAGAGGAGATCAGAAGAATCTCCACCTCCCGGGCGCTCTCTCGCAATGGCGGTGGGCCCTGAACCAAGGGTGCCACCAAGGCCTTTGCCGCCTTCATCTCCACTTCTTGGGCTGGCAGCCCCGCCACGATCGCGTCAGCGTCAGTGGTCCCGAGGGCTCCGGCCTCTGCCATTGTGGCCTCGGTGGTCTCGGGGGCTCTGGCCTCCGCCATCAAGGCCTCGGCGGTCTCGGGGGCTCCGGCCTCCGCCATCGTGGCCTCGGCGGTCACGAGGGCCTCGGTGCCCACCGCAGCAGCCTCGCTGGTCCCGAGCGCCGCAGTCTCTGTTGCCCCAGCCTGCGAAACCCCAGGGACCTCGGTCCCGGTGGTCTCGGTGGCCAAGGGAACCTCGGCCACATCCAACCCATGAGCCTCGCCATCGCAGGGCGGAGGCGCTACCTCCCCTTCCTATGTTAGGGCCGCCTCGGTAGCCCCTCCTAGAGAGGCCAGCTCCTTCGAGTCGGCCCTCGCCGATGCCGCACCGCGATGCAGGGTGGCTTGCACCTCCGCCACCCAGTGGGCGGTGGAGCTGGGGCTAACCTTGAGCGCTTTGAGGGGTGCCAAGGTAGGCACCTCCATAGGCCACTTCCGGCTAAGGACAAGACGATCACAGGGTCAGTACAAGACAAAAGAACGAACGAAAGGCACTGCGACCCCACCAAAAATACACCTACCTCGAGCAGGGCGGCAACCGCTTTGCCACAGTGACCCTCATCCGCAAAGGCGGCGGGGCGGCAGAGGCATCGCCTCCGTGTCCATCGGCACCGGTTGGTCCTCAATAGACCCCGACGCCCCCTCGGTCCTCTGCGAGGGCGGTTGCGTCGCCTCCACCGCCACTTGTTCCACCACCACCGCCGAGCCCACCGAGCTGACGGCGCATTTGCCCAACGCTCGTGCCTCGGGCATGTCAGCCTCGGCCCTAGAGTGGGCAATTGTCGACCCGGGGTCCGCTCCTCCTCCTTCTGGGAGTGCCGGGCTGCTTGCCAACGCCCCGGGCACCACCTCCATGACGTCAGGGAGATGGTCCAGGGGACCTTGCCCCACCTCGCCCTCGTCATTCCCGTCCGAGGCCTCCGTCGACAGCGATGGCGACGGGGATTCCTCCAATGGGAGACCATCCTTCCTTTGTTGATGGCGGCGCTTATCCAGCTCCTCGTGCGCGAGGATTTTCTTTGTGCGCTTCACCGTCTTGGCGTCTTTCCGTTTTTTTTGCGTGTCAGCATGCCTGGTGGAGAGGAGCGCATGTCCCTCATCCCCTGCAGGAACAACAAACGCGCATAAGGGAACAAGGGGTAAGGGGAAATGGAGGAGGCTCGGAGGCTACAGCGACACATGACTTACCAGCGAGAGGAACCCCCGCGACGGTCGCATCATGATGAGGGTCAAGTTGCCGCCCCTCAGCTTCGCCTCTACCGTCTCCCCCACCTAACAAAGAATTTCCTCGTCAAAAAGGGTGGAGGAGGACATCCGGATGCCCTCAATGGGCTCACTCGGCTTCATCTCGAACAGCCGCTATCACCGAGCCATCAGCGGTAGCACCCTCCGACGGTGGAAGGCGGCCACGACCACAGCCATGGTAAGGCCATGGCCTCGTAGCCTCTCCAGCCCCTCTAGAAGCAGCTATAGCTTGGGCTGGTCGTCCTTCGGGACGCCGTACTTCCACCTCTCCGGGCAGCTCCCCACAATCCGCCCAGTGTAGGGGGGAAGTCCTCCGTCGTTGTTATGAAGGTAGAACCAGCTCGTGTACCATCGGCGATTGGATGAGGCGAGCTGGGCTAGGATGTAGAGGTGCTGGTGGTCCTGGTGCACTTGGAGAGTGCAGCCGCCGGCCCTCGTCGCTTTCCTTGTGCCCGACGTGCCCGTCGACTTAGTGGTGTGCCCCACCCGGAAGAGATGGAGCCACAACTCCCAATGGGGAGCAATCCCCAAGTACCCCTTGTAGATGGCAACGAAGATGGCCGCCTATGCGATGGAGTTAGGGTTGAAGTTGTGGAGCTCCATGCCATAGTAGTGCAGGAGTGCCCACATGAACCGATCTGCCAGGACACCGAGGCCACACTCGTGAAAGGAGACAAAGCTCATGACATAGCCATCGCACGGCCTCAGCTCTAGCTCGCCGTATGGAGCAATCCACTCTGGCCTATTGGGGTCCATCACTGGACGAAGGAGTCCACCATCGACGAGCGACTAGAGTGTCTCCATGGTAACGTCGGAAGGATCCCAGGGGTCCGCCTCAACAACAACGATGTCGCCGGCCATGAGTGCGGTGGAGGGGTCGGATGCGGCTGTGAGTTGTTCTCTCTCTCTCACTCTCTCGCTTTTCCTCGCTTTCTCCCTGGCTCGCTCTTCTCCCTTCTTCTTCCCGGCACCCGCTGCTCTAGCGACAGCTCGATGGAGGCAGAGCTAACGCAGGCAAGGTAAGGTGAGGAGGGGCGAGACTCTTCGAGTATTTATGCAGGGGGAAGGCGAAACGAACAGACGATGAAATTAGGGAAGTTTCCCCTCGATCCGGCGTGGATAACCATGATCCAATTTTGCCACCCACGTGCCCACTTCTTTCTCATTAATTGCGGGAATAGTTACGTCCCCTCCACCATGTCATGCTCAGCCACTACGGCAGCAGGCGTCGTTTCGCCTCCCCAGGAAACCACCTCAAAAGGCGCACCACCCGTTGCTGAGCCGATGGGGAAGAGATTCCCCCCGCCCTATTCCTTTTAGATGAAGGAACCAAGCTTTGAGCCTATTACGGTCCAGGGGTTCGAAGGCTGGGCCCCTAGGGGTTTCGATAGCTGCCCCAGGACAATAGAGTCAACGACGACTGTGGGTGAGCCCATATGGGGCTAAGGCCCAAGCAAGCAAAATGCTTGGGGCGCCCTAAGTCATGTCCGAGACCGGTAGGGAGGTCTCTGAATGGGATCCCACCATAGGGAGGCACCGAGCCACTAAGGCCCAGCAAACGGCCTCGGCACCCACTAGAGAAACCCTCTGGTACTCTTGGAGTGTGTCTCTGGACCACTAGCCGTCCCCTAGCGAATGGGGCACGGGCCTCCACTCGGACTTACCCGATAACAGCTCACCAGAAGTGCCAACGCTCGTGCCCACCGAGGGTAGCCTGGCACATTCCACCCCTCCTTCTGAGCAAAAAGGAAGCACAAGGGTCATACAAAAAAGCCAGGGGAACCCCCGACAGACCTCTTGCCCCGTGCAGAGGCTAGGGGGCTCTTCCTGCAACCTTGCCGAGACCCCGCGACCTAGGCTCACGCCCAAAGGGGCCTCGACAAACAAGCCCTCATGCGCGAGGGGCGTATAAAAAGCCAAGGGAGCTCCTGACGGCTCTCTCGCTCTGTGCAGAGGCTAGGGGGCTCTTCCTGCAACCTTGCCGAGACCTAGTGGCTCCGGCTCGCACCTGAATGGGCTCGGCAAACAAACCCTCTGTCCAAACAAAAAGGATATGTGAGGGTCGAACAAAAAAGGCAGGGGACTCCTGACCGCCCTCTTGCTCCAGGCGGAGGCTCGGGGGCTCCTCCTGCACCCAGGACAAAGACAAAGGATCTAAGCCCGCGCTAGAAGCTTCGTTACAAATACGATAAAGGGCACTGAGCCCATTACGGTCTAGGGGTTCTAAGGCTAGGCCCCCTAAGGTTTCGACAGCCGCCCCAGGGCAATAGAGTCAGGGATGACTATGGGCGAGCCCACGAATGGCCGAGGCCCAAGCAAGCGAAATGCTTGGGACGCCCTAAGTCGTGTCTGAGACCGGCAGGGAGGTCTCTGAATGGGCTCCCACCATAGGGAGGCACCGAGCCACCGAGGCCCAGTGAATGGCCTCGGCACCCACTAGAGAAACCCTCTAGTACTCTTGGAGTGCGTCTCTGGACCACTAGCCGTCCCCTAGGGAATGGGGCATGGGCCTCCACTCAGACCTACCCGATAATAGCTCATCGGAAGTGCCAACGCTCATGCCCACCGAGGGTAGCCTGGCACATTCCACCCCTCCTTCCGAGCAAAAAGGAAGCATGAGGGTCATACAAAAAGCCAGGGGAACTCCTGGCGGACCTCTTGCTCCATGCGGAGGCTAGGGGGCTCTTCCTGCGACCTTGCCAAGACCCTCGCGACTCGAACTCGCATTTGTGGGCTCGGCAAACATGATAAAAACTCCTCACTCAAACACGAAAATGAAAAAAGCCCCTGGAGGAGTAACTCCACTCCTCTAGGGCCTCGGGGGCTACACCCGGCGGGTGCGCTCGCGCGCACCCACCGAAACCTCAAGAAGCAAAACATAATCCCTATAGGAGCGACTGCAAGCCAAGTCTCGATAAACCCTCAGGGAGAGTGCACTCACTGCCCCTGAGGCTCGGGCGCTACTGTCGAGTACCATAAAACAGGGTACCCCAAGTGTACACCAAAAGAGGCACTTAAATCCCATCAACGACAAAGTTAGAGGGTAAGCCATGGGCTCATCACCAGCCCCATCCGAGCCCACCCGGCTCTCCGCATCGCCTTAGGCCTCTCATAGGAGGTCTCGGCGTCCTAACGCAATTTCCGCCTCGCACGAGGCCTCTCACGGAAGGCCTCAGCAAGGAGCCCAATCTCCATCTCGCGTGGGGCCTCATTCTCTGTATCGCTCGAGGCTGGCTTGTCCATAGCCCATCGCCTCCGCCTCGACCGGTCTTCCCGACAGCACGCCATGTCCCATTAATACATCAACCACTCCCGCAATCTCAGTCGGACGACGACACGACACCGCAGAACGGCTGACGGGACATGAGGTCGCATCAGCGCCATACTGGCTAAGATAGGGCACGGCGGGGATTACCGGCCACTGTATTCTGACGCTGTGCCCACGATCAGCGCCCGCACTACACTGTGCCCCGCGATCCCCACCTCGAAAAACAACATGACATGGGTAGCCTGGCCTAGGTCATCATCGCCTCCGAGCCTTAGCACTCTGCATCGGGGTCTCGGCTATCTCAGGATTCGTGTCTACCGAGACCCCCCACTGCGGTGCGGCCTCGGCACCGACCGAGCCTCAGCCTCGCACACAGTCAATCTGTAGCGACCCACACGCTGACCGTTGCACCCGCTCCGAGGCAGCCCTGGAGCTCCCATGACACATAGGATCGGATGTGACCTGCACGCTGCCCTGGTGCTCCAAGGACGGACCACTCCGACGACTATGCCACCACAGGAACAGGCTACAGGGCTCGGACACGCCGCCTCTGTTTGCACGACGCCGTATAGTTAGCTCATGTACTGCCCTAGTCCTCCCTTCAAACTATAAAAGGAAAGGGCTTGGGCTATTTCTAGGGGGGAGACTGGTTCTCACGAAGAACAACACTCTGTAACACGCGCACTACCTCGCCGCTTGAGAGCAATGTCTCAAGCAGCCCGCATCACTCCCCGTCGAGACCTGGGACTAGCTCCCTCTCTCACCTAGCTTGTAACCCCCTACTACGAGCACTTCGGTGCAAGAAATACAAGATCAATCTCCTAGACTGGACGTAGGGCTCGAATTGCCC
Source organism: Miscanthus floridulus (assembly GCF_019320115.1). Classification (NCBI taxonomy): domain Eukaryota; kingdom Viridiplantae; phylum Streptophyta; class Magnoliopsida; order Poales; family Poaceae; genus Miscanthus; species Miscanthus floridulus. The sequence continues at coordinate 41,070,535 of NC_089587.1, forward strand.
AAACTAGTATAAACCTTGTGTCTCTTTGCATCACCATCTAGAATCGGGAACACGCAGGATAAATTCACTAGTTGGTTGAGGACCCCCCAGTCCAAAACACCGATAGGTAGACTCTGATGATGACTAGAAGAGGCAACTTACGATCCTCGTGAAAATCCTATGGTACCTTCTATTCCTACCAAGGATCCAACGGCTATACATGACCGAGGAATCCACGAAACAGATGACATGGCACAAAAATAGCAAACGGTACAATCCTGACAAGATGGTACATCCATCCGATGGTGAAGCTTGGATCCGCTTTAATGACAAACATCATGACAAAGCAAATGAGGCTCATAATGTACGTGTCACGCTGGCAACAGATAGGTTCAATCCTTATGGAATGAAGGCTGTCCCATACACATGTTGGCCCATCTTCCTTATCCCCCTTAATCTCCCCCCGGTGTCTCCTTTCAACGACATAACGTATTCTTGTCGTTAATAATTCCTAGACACCCAGGGAGTAATATGGGTGTGTTCATGGAGCTCGTGTTTGATGAATTGGTCCATGCTTGGGCTGAAGGGGTATGGGCATATGATCGAGCTACAAAGACAACCTTCAAAATGCACGTTTGGTACCACTACTCCCTACATGACTTCCTAGCATATGGGATATTCTGCGCCTGGTGTGTTCACGGGAAGTTCCCATGCCCAATATGCAAGGAAGGTGTGAGGTTCATTTGGTTGTAGAAGGGTGGCAAGTATTTGTCATTCGACAGACATCATCAATTCCTACCTCTTGACCATCCATTCAGACAAGACATCAAGAACTTTATGAAAGGTGTCAAAGTGACAAACTCTGCACCGCAGATGATGACTGGTGCCAAGGTTCATGCTCAGATAGATGCTCTTGTGCCCAATGAAGAAGGTGGTTTTGTGGGATATGGTGAGCAACATATGTGGACTCATATCTCGGGCATGATGAGGCTCCCCTATTTTGATGACCTTCTTCTACCACATAATATTGATGTAATGCACACTGAAAAGAATATTGCCGAGGCACTTTGGGCAACACTCATGGACACTAAAAAGTCTAAGGACAACCCTAAGGCTAGAGTGGACCTAGCAACGTTGTGCGATAGACCAAATCAAGAGATGCAGCCTCCTAGTCGTGGCAAGACCTGGAGAAGGCCTAAGGCCAATTTCGTCTTGAAAAAGGACGAAAGGAGGGAAGTACTTGAATGGATCAAGATGCTAATGTTCCCTAATGGGTATGTAGCGAATCTAAAGAGAGGAGTGAACTTAGGCACTCTGCGAGTCAACGAGATGAAGAGTCATGACTACCACATATGGATTCAGTGGCTTCTTCCGGTGATGGTTTGAGGCTATGTCCCAGAGCATGTCTGGCAAGTGCTGGCAGAGTTGAGCTACTTATTCCGCCAGCTTTGTGCCAAGGAGCTCTCTTGGACCGTCATTGATGACTTGAAAAAAGTGGCACCCATGTTGCTCTATAAGTTGGAGAAGATCTTTCCACCTGGCTTCTTCTTGCCGATGTAGCATTTGATTGTGCACCTCCTGTATGAGGCATGGATGGGGGGGGCCGTGCAGAACCGTTGGTGCTATCCAATCAAGAGATGTCTGAAGACTCTTCACAAAAATGTAGAAATAAAGCCAAAATTGAGGCTTCCATTGCAGAGGCATACATTCTAGAAGAGGTGTCGAACTTCACTGAGAAATACTACACTGAGAAACTTCCTAGCGTTTATAATCCACCCCCTCATTATAATGCTGGCGAAAATGAATCGAACCTCATCCTTTTCCAAGGGCAACTCGGAAGCGCAAGTGCATCGACCACTAAGCAATTGAAAAATGAAGAGTGGCGCAGTATCATGCTATATGTGTTGACCAACCTTGTCGAGGTGCAGCCGTTCATTCGGTAAGTTCTGAACGAACTTGTTTCATTTCGCCGTATGTCCTTTCTTCGTCCAACCCCCTTATTTCTCGTTGGTACAGGGAATTTCTTTGTCAATTCTAGCATGGATCAAGGCAACCTACCCCACAAGAAAATGATACCCTTCTTTCATAGGGTGCGGGACCAGGGAGCCCTGATTTTATTTGTTGGTTCAAACAGAAAGCCCAAACTAATGCACCTATAAGTGATGAGCTGAGACAGGTTGCAAATGGCTGTGCCGTTAGGGTCAAGTCATTTACCGGTTATGATGTGAATGGATATTGTTTTCACACAGTGTCAACGAAATATGGTCGGCAGTCTACCTAGGGGTATGCCCAAGGTAGTAGATTGTCGGCAGACAGATCCGCAAGCCACAAACAAGACGGTGACGCAAGACAGACACGAGGTTTTATCCAGGTTTGGCCGCCAAGAAGGCGTAATACCTACGTCTTGCGTCTGATTTGTATTGCTGTATGTCAATGAGAGATGTTTTTTAGAGGGATCCCCTACCCGCCTTATATAGTCCGGGGGGTAGGGTTACAGATCTGAAAAACAATCCTAGTCAGTTACAATTGCCATATGTGGCCGGATAAGGATTCCTATTCTAACCGACCAGGATCCTGCTTGATCGCCAAATCCGCCTTGACTCCTTGTGTGGGACTCCAATCAGGTTGGCTGGGCCGCACGTCGTCTTTCGGGTGGACCGGACCCATCGATCCGGGCTGGCCCAAGCTTAGCCGTAAGGGTATAGGGGTTAATACCCCCACAGCTAGTCCCCGAACACCATGTATTATGCTGAGACACGCCATTTTAACCTTCTCCGACAAGTAAGGCTTGAGTTCCTGACATTTCTGACCACCATCATCGCCGGAGAAGTTAGTTGTCCGAAGAATGTATGGTGCTCTTAAGAAAAAAGAAAAAGATTTATGTCCTGAGAAGTGTGCCCACTTGTATTTCTAGAAAGAAATGTAAGTGGTCTGGAAGCATAGCGTCCTTGAACATCAGAGGCGTAGGGGTCGAAAAAACCAACACATTCACCGCAAGGTGAAGTGTGCCCACTTAGTCCCCGAGCCTGGTAGTAGGTGACGTAGGCACGTGGTGCCAGGGTCTAAAAAGAATTCCCAGTTAAGTTGAGAACCCAATTATCGTACAAACAAAAACAAGATGCACCGGCAGGTGCATCGTACCGACGCAATCCCCGAGCTTGCTGGAAGGCGAGGTATGAACCTTGTAGCATGGTCTAAATAAATGTCTCTCAACTGTATGTGAGTACAAATCACATGTAGCCGAGGAGAACCATTCTCCGAGCAGTGGTTGGGATAGTCCCCGAGCACATAGATAATCCTTACAATCATTCAAAGCATAGGGGTCGATTAAAACACATTCACCGCAAGGTGAAGTGTGCCCACTTAGTCCTCGAGCCTGGTAGTAGGTGACGCAGGCACGTGGTGCTAGGGTCTAAAAAAGAATTTCCACCGAAGTTAAGAATCCAATCGTTGTACAAGCGATACGAGATGCACCGGCAGGTGCATCGTACCAACGTAGTCCCCAAGCTTGTTGGAAGGCGAAGTATGAGCCTTGTAGCAAGGTCTAAGTAAATGTCTCTCAACTGTATGTGAGTACAAATCACATGTAGCTGAGGAGAACCATTCTCCAAGCAATGGTCGGGATAGTCCCCGAGCACATCAGTTGTCGGAGCAGTCCCCGAGCACGGCAGTGGTCGGAGCAGTCCCCAAGCACAGTAGTGGTCGGAGTAATCCCCGAGCACGGTAGTGGTCTTGGTAGTCCACGAGCACGGCAGTGGTCTAGGTAGTCTCCGAGCACGGTAGTGGTTGGAGCAATCCCCGAGCATTGTAGTAGTCTAATCCATCCTTGAGCACAAGACAAGCATCAAAAATACGAACGCCATTGGTGTATTTATTTGGTGTATTTATTTATCTCCTTTCTCTGTCAAGTCCAGTCTGACACGTCTGGTCAAAAAAGCAGACGGGTATAGTACGTCACTCTATCTTCTTGCTCTTTTCTGGTAAACAGTCGCTTGGCACCTGTATGGAGGTGCGTCAGTGTAGGCCCTCTTACACTATCAACAAAGAGGCGCGTACACTGGTAATGATGGGGCGCGTTTATTGACATAGATCTCGAGGTTGTGTGAACAACCGTCTACGGTGTGTGCGCACGTCTCCCAAGAATCTCGAGCGGATGAAATGACGGAGCTCTTTGTTATTTATAATATAGATCTGATAAGTTACTTTTACCGATCCCCATTGTCATTCGCCACCGCAACCTTCTTCTTCCTCTTACCAAACCCTATTCCTCCGAAAATCATCCCCAATCCCCTTGCCATCGCATCCACCCCCTTAGTAAGGACAGACTAATGGCGAAGAGAGATGCCTAGAAGAAAGGCGGAGTCATGGCGAAGGAATGGTGGAAGTCGCGGAGCAATGAGCAAACCATCGAAGACCTCATCGCCATGGGAGTGCTCCACAACAAGGCACTCATGGGAAGGCATGCGCCGGAAGGAGAAAGCTTCCCCGATCCACAACCAGGTGAGATTGTGGTGTTCGAGGATTTCTTCAAATGAGGTTTTGGGGTTCCAGTGCACCCTTTCCTTTAGGGTCTCTGCTTGTATTACAAGATTGGGATTTGCAACCTACATCCCAACTCAATTCTTCTTGTCTCCACCTTCATCCATCTCTATGAGGCTTATGGTGGCTTCCAGCTCCATTTCGACCTCTTTCGCCACCTATTCTATCTGCAGAAGAAAGGGAGCGGTGGCTCGAAGATAGCCGGAGGCGTCTACCTCAATCTACGTGACGGTATGAAGGCCCAGTACCTGCACTGCCCCTGGAACACCTCACTGGATGAGTGGTACAAGAAGTGGTTCTACATCCATGAAGAGCTAAACACAATCACCCTGTGCGACGTGGGGCTGATTCCGGAGAAGAAGAACAGCTGGTCGGAGAAGCCCAAGAACTTGGAGCAAATCGCAGAATTGCTCGGGATGATCCCATGGGGAAGGCTAGATGGTCCAAGCATGGTCGGGAACTTCGTCAACTGAAGGATCTAGTCCTGCCAGAAGAGGGTACATCCTGGCTTCAAGTACCAGGGGAGCACAGATCCAATGAGAACTAGGAAAGAGGCGCTTGACAAGATAGAAGTCAAGGCCAGGATTGGGGAGCTATTCAACCTGGCCGATCCCAATTACGTCAGGTTAAATGACATCGAGCACACCTTCAAGCTAGCCCGACCTCCCCCAAAGGTAAATGACGCTTCCTTGTAACTGTAGAATCATGTTGTAACAAGAAATTGACTGTTGTCTCCGTTATGTGTCTCAGAGTAATGGTCGTGACCGGGCAGCAGTGTTCGTGTCTCCGCCCCCCAATGTGGATTGGCCGCAAGTTGCCGGCCCAGCCACCCAGACTAGCGCCAGGACCGACGACGTCCACTGGGCGGCACTCGAGGCTATGGAGGACGCATTGACCAGAGCTACTAGCAAGCGTCCTGCTGCCAACAAACGATGCCAAGCCATCTTCCCCCTTTCAGACGACGAAGCAGAGGATGCGGACATCTTCTGGCTCATCCCCTGAAAGAAGAGGAGACAAATGGGGTCAACGGAGCAGGGTGGCTCCTCTATGCCAGCAGTGATCGCATCACCGACCACTACAACACAGAGGACAAGCAAGGGAAATGTCGAGCATCAAACCCCGGCGCCAGTACCGGTCATCGGGAAAGACCTGGTGGAAAACGCCGAGCACGCAGAGCAGGGGCGATCGAGGAGACGCTCCTTTGCCACATCATTCCGTGCTTCAAAGCTGTAAGTATCTGTGACTTTGATGTAAGCTTGTAATTTGTATTGAATATTATTGTCTTCTGAACTCTTCCGTGGTGTATCAGGTCGGCGTCCACCAAAAATCCCGACCAGCTAGCCGAGTGCGGCACAACTTCACCAACAATGGCGGAAAAAACTACTCAGCAGCCAGCCATGGAGGAACCTGTAGAAGAAACTCTGCTGGAACCTCAGCAGGCAAGCGGCCCGACGACAGTCCCCGAGCAGCTCGTCGAGTAGATAGCCGAGCTAAGTACAAGTGTTCTGAGCACTAACCCTGCTGAGGTGGATACCTTGGCGCCAAGGGAATCAAACCAAGCCGAGGAGCAGCAGCCGGAGGTGGCTCAGAGCACTCTTGCCGATGCAACGGCTCGTGGGAAAGCCATGGTGGTCGCGGAGATTGCAGATTCCAGACCAGCGCCACCCCCTAAACAGGAGGCTATAGAGGATGAAGTAGAAGAGGTCTTGGACCGTCCCCAAGATAAGCGACAACATGTATATGTGTCGCGCTGGCGGAACAACGAGTGGGTTATGCACGAAGAAATCCCAGAGGTCGAAGAGACCCTAAGAGTCGATCGGGCGGCAAAGCATCTGGTGACAGATGTCTAGGTATGTTTGGCTTGACCACTTGACCCTATTATGTAGTCAATCTGTCTGACTGAGCTTGTTTATATGTAGGACTTGATGAAGACCGCGAAGTACCGAAAGAGGTGCTTCGACCAGATTGAGGGAATCATGGCGAATAACAAAGAACTGGTGGCCGAGGTGGAACGCTTGTGCCGCCAACTTGAAGCCACCAACCAGGAGAGGACAGAGTGAGAGGCACAGAACCAAAACCTGGTCGGCCAGCTCAATAACAAAGAGCGGGAGAAAACAAGTAAGTTTTAATCTTATCATAGCAAGTGCAGGACTTGTGTTGTTGCATTGTTGGCAGTAACAGCTTTAATGCAGGTTTAGAAGCTGAAGTGACCCGCCTCCAAGGGGAGAATAGCCGCGTGGCCGTAGAATGTGGTCGCCTGAAGGAGGACAACGAGAAACTGGCGCGCGACCAGTCTGAACTCCAGGACCTCACAACCAAAATGAAGGAGGAACTGAAAAGTAAGTATTCCAGATCACCTTTCTCATTCTATTGCCCACCTTGTCTTGTCATGTCATTACATTTGATGTCTTGTACGGTGTTCAGTTTTAAAAGTCAATGCCAAGAGGCACCTAGAGGCCATGATCAAAGAGCGTGACAACTGGAAAGCATGATGCCTTGAGGCCACCAAGGAGCGGGACACGTGGAAGAACCGGTGCCAAGAAGTGGCAACTGGCATTGTGCCCGTCCTTGACCTTATTGACCCAGTGCTCACAGAGGAAGAGCCAAGGACGCCCTAGCTCAGACTGGTCAAGAGATGCAGACAAGCATGAGGATGGTTCCAAGAGTTCATGAAGGAGGCGGGTGAGTACACGGGTGCCCATGTACTAAGCATGGTGCATGCCCACTACCCCCTGATCGATCTCAAGTGCCTAGAGGCTGGGTACCCAAAGGAGGTAGACCCAGACAAGGCAGAGGAGCTTCGGACAGCCCAGCTAGACTTGTTGTCAAAGACAATTGGCAACATTAACCTGTGTGGAGGTGGGACAGCACCTGTACAGGGGACGCCATCGACAAGTCAGCTGAAAACGCCATCAATTGCAAGCCAACCAACGAAGCCTGCAGTCTCGACTAGCCAGGCATCGGCGGGGCCATCCCCTTCAGCTCGACTAGCACAAGAGTCCCTGAGACTCGAGTAGGATATCAGAAGCGGCGAGCAGTAAGTGCCACATGCCCCGACCATCCAATGTAATAGGCTTAGAGCTATAGAAGGAGGACATAGTTGTGTTATTGTAAACTTGAGCCTCTTCTGGCAAGCTTGTAATAACATAACTGTATATCATTATAAGCTTGTTTGCTTTGTATAAAACGTATTTAAGCTTGAAACTTTTTCTTGGTGTAACTAAGTGAGAACATGTTAACATTCTGTTTAGTTGTACCATTTTGCTCGACACATCATCCCAAAAAGTTTGTGCGGCCCTAGTTTGCCATGTGGTCGGAGTGTGAGGTACGGTGACCTGTGCACACGTAGACACGGACAAGTCAAACCAAGGGGGCCTGCTAATCACCCGTAACGTAGAGAGCGGATCCCATGCACGCGTTGGGAAGAACTGGAGATAGGGCCTGCTCCAAAAACCATAGAAGGAGTGGTGGTCGGCTTTTACTGGCTAAGTTAGAATAACCATAAAATTCGAAGTGACACATTAGAGTGGTCGGAGAAATCATAATTACTTTATTGAAGTAAATCAAAAGTACAAGAGGAGTACATATCTCAGTAGTTAAGCATAGAAACATTTAAGCTTGTCGATGTGCCACGAGTTTGGTACGTTCGTACTATCCAAGTGAGCTAACCTGTAAGACGTTGGTCATGTGACTTCCTTGATCATGAAGGGTCCCTCCCATGGGGTTGCGAGTTTGTGGACACCAACTTGGTTCATCTTCCACTTTAGGACCAAATCCCCGACCACGAAGAACCGCTCTTTAATGTTCTTGTTGTAGTACCTGCGCAAAACAGCAAGGTATTTGGCCGTATGTACACAAGAATCGAGCCTTTTCTCTTCTACGCTGTTCACTTCTAGCTCCCGTACTTCATTGACCTTGCCTTCATCAAAGTTCTCTACCCGTGCTGATCTGAAAGCTATATCTGGTGGGAGGACTACCTCAGAGCCGTAAACCATAAAGTATGGTGAGACGCCGGTGTTATGTTGGGCTGAGTTCTGAGGCCCCAGACCATGGCTGGTAACTCTTTGAGCCATCATCCGGGAGCTTTATCATTTTCTCTATACATCCTCTTCTTCAATGCATCCAGGATCATGCCATTTGCCCGCTCGACTTATCCATTAGCTCTAGGGTGTGCCACCAAGACATATTTTACTACTATGCTCCTTTCATCGTAGAAGTCCCAAAAAGCGTTCCCGGTGAACTGAGTACCTAGATCAGTGATGATGCTGTTGGGTACGCCAAAACAGTGGATGACCTAGTCGAGGAACGTGATAGCCTTCTCTGAGGATGCCTGTACCAAAGGCATGTATTCTATCTACTTAGAAAATTTGTCAATCAGCACGAAGACGCATGTAAATTTCCCAGGAGCCAGTTTGAAAGGCCCGATCATATCCAGTCCCCAGCATGCGAAGGGCCAAGAGGCTGGAATCGTCTGGATCTCATGTGCTGGTACATGGATTCTCTTGGCAAAGAACTGATAACCCTCATAGTGGCGGACTAGCTTCTCTGCGTCGGCTACTACTGACGGCCAATAGAACCCTGCTCGGAAAGCCTTACCGACCAGTGTTCTTGAGGCCGTGTGGTTGCTGCAGGAGCCAGAGTGGATTTGGTCCAGGAGATGTTCGCCTTCTTCCTGGGTTATACACTTCATCAAGATTTCCTCCTTTGCGTTTTTGCGCCATAACTTGCCATCGACGAGCAGATACTGCTTACTACGACGCATCAGGCACTCATTTTTTGTCCGATCAGTATAACTGCTTCCATCTATTAAGTACTTGATGAAAGGTGTTCTCCAATCTGGCTCATGCGTGGTCGGAGGCGGCTCGGTTGTGCTCGGCGCTGGAACCGTAGCCACCAATTGCTGGTCTAGAGCTTTGTCGACCGTGGAATCTTCCTCTTCGATGGAAGGCGTGAGCAGGTCTTGGATGAATACACCATGTGGGATTTTGGCTCGGGATGATCCTAACTTTGACAGCGCATCCGCTACTTGGTTCTTGTCCCGGACCACGTGTATGTACTCGATGCCATAGAACCTGCCTTCCAGCTTTCTTATCGATTTGCAGTATGCGTCCATCTTTTCGCTGGTCGTGTCCCAGTCCTTGTTGAGTTGGTTGATGACCAGAGTCGAGTCACCGTAGACATAGAGATGTTTAACACCAAGCTCAACCGCAATGCGTAAACCATGCAGGCATGCTTCATATTCGGTGGCGTTATTAGATGCCGGGAAATAAATTCTGAGGACGTACCGGAGCTGCTCCTTGGATGGTGACACGAAAAGAACTCCTACTCCCGCACTGTCAATGTTGAGAGAGCCATCAAAGTACATCGTCCAATATTCATCGGATCCCGGAGAGGCAGGCGTGCTTAAGTCTGTCCACTCGATGATGAAATCGACGAGTGCTTGAGACTTGATTGTAGTACGGCTTGCAAATTCCAAGGAAAAGGGGCATAGCTCCATTGCTCATTTGACGATGCGCCCGTTCGCATCCTTGTTGCGAATGATGTCCCCCAAAGGGTACTCGGTCATGACCACCACACGATATCCGTTGAAGTAATGTCTCAACTTTTGGGATGTTATCAGTATGGCGTAGAGCAGTTTCTGAACCTGGTCTTGGATTCATTGAGTACCTCACTGATGAAATAAATTAGCCACTGTACCTTATAGGCGTGGCCCGGCTCGTCGCGCTCGACCACCATTGTAGTGGAGACCACCCGATTAGTTGCCGCAATGTAAAGTAGGAGAGTTTCGTCTTCTTTGGGAGCAGTGAGGACCGGAGGTGATATAAGGTATTGTTTTAGCTATGTGAAGGCAGCGTCTGCTTCCTCCGACCACTCAAACTTCTCGGATGCTTTGAGCAGTTTGAAAAATGGTAGTCCTTTTTCTCCTAATCTTGATATGAAACGACTGAGAGCAGCCATGCATCCGGTAAGCTTCTGGACATCCTTCACCTTTTTGGGGGGCTTCATGTCTAAGACAGCTTTGACTTTCTCCGGATTAGGGCGTATGCCATCGTAACTGATGACGTTGCCTAGCAATATACCAGAAGGAACACCAAAGATGCACTTCTTTGGGTTTAACTTCCATTGGAATGTATTGAGGGCTGCAAAGGTGCGTTTTAGGTTGTCAACAAGGGTATGTGCTTCCTTGGTTTTGACAACTACATCATCCACATAGGCCTCTACAAGGTCGTCTTTTATCTCGTCCATGAGGCAGGCCTGAATGGCGCGTTGGTATGTAGCCCCGGCGTTCTTGAGCCCAAACGACATAGTCGTGTAGCAGTAGGCGCCGAAAGGCATGATGAAAGACGTCTTGATCTGATCATCCTTTTTGAGAGCGATCTGATGATAACCAGAGTAGCAATCGAGAAAGGAAAGGAGCTTGCAACCGGCGGTTGAATCTATGACCTCGTCTATGCGAGGTAAGCCAAAGGGGTCCTTAGGGCAGTGTTTGTTGAGATCAGTGTAATCAATGCACATTCTCCATTAGTTATTCTTTTTGCATACAAGAACTGGGTTGGCTAACCACTCTAGATGATACACTTCTTTGATAAATTCGGCTACCAAAAGTCATGTCACTTCTACCCTAATCGCCTCCTTTTTGTCGCGAGTGAACCGTCGTAGCTTCTGCTTGATAGGTTTAGCCTTGCTATTGACATTCAAGGAGTGCTCGATCAAGTCCCGAGGTACACCGAGCATGTCAGCAGGTTTCCATGCGAACACATCGACGTTGCTCCTCAAGAACCCGACGAGCGTGTCTTCCTATTTGGGATCCAGGTTGGCCCCGATAAGGGCCATTTTGCTAGAGTCGCCGTTGACCAGCTAGATCACCTTGTGCTCCTTTGACTTGATGTTCTTGCATGGAGCCTCGAGCTCTGGGATCTCCAGGTGGTCGGCTGAGGTCTTCTTAGCATCGAGTATGGTCTCGGCCATGCGAATAGAGAGGTCATGGGCCTCTGCTATTTTGAAACTGTCGTCTTCACAGGTGTAAGCGGCGTACACATTACCTCGGAGGGTTAGGACTCCTTTCTTGGTAGGCATCTTGAGCACCAGATACCTGTAATGAGGTATGGCCATGAACTTGGTGAGCGACAGTCGACCAAGAATAGCATGGTAGGTGCCATCGAAGTCAGCGACCACAAAGTTGACGTAGTCGGTGCGAAAGTGGTCTGGGGTCCCAAACTGCACAGGTAGCGTGATCTGCCCGAGAGGTGTAGAGCTCTGTCTAGGGAGAACACCCCAGAACTGTGCCTCGTATGGCTTAAGATCCACCTGAACTATCTTCAGGGCGGGCAGACTGTTCTTGAACAGTATATCGATGGAGCTGCCGCCGTCGATCAGTACTCTATCGAACTGGACCTTGTTGATACAAGGATCGAGGACCAGGGGAAAATGTCCTGGCTCCGGTATTGCGGCCCATTGGTCCTTCCTACTGAAAGAGATTTCGCGGTGAGACCACGGAGGGAGCCGCGGATCAGCGAGGAGGTTATCGGCGCTGGCCACATTCAAGCAAGCATGGGCGAGCAGCTTGCATTCCCGCTTGGTCTCAATGGACACTTTGCCTCTGATGATTGTGTGCACATGATTGGTTGGCTTGATGTACTTGTGACGAGGGTCTGCATCATCATCGTCGTTATCCTCATTGCGCTGTTCCCTGCATCGTTAGGCTTGTCGGATGTGTCCGGAGCCTATTGACGCGTATAGATAGACTTGAGAACACGGCAATTCTCCATGGTATGGTTTGACTTAGGATGGAGCTGGCAGGGCCCTTTCAATGCTTTGGTGTAGTTGTCTTTGTAATTACGACATCCACCACCCTTTTTAACGGTATTGACCTCGCCGTCGTCTTCCCGAGCACGCTTGCTCCTATAATCGTCACAGCGGTTACGCCGCTGATTACGTTGGTCGCGGTGGTCATGGGAGTCGTTGCGCTGGTTGCGGCGGTCAAAATTGTCGTTCCGACCATGGTTGCCACGGTAGTCGTCGCGGTGTGGGGGGTGGTCGGAGCGTGGAACCCTTGCTGCTTCTTCAATAATTATCTTCTTAGCGTCGTCGGTGTCCGCATATTTCTTAGCAGTGGCTAGGAGCGCTGTGACCGATTCAGGTCTCTTCTGGAGGAGCTTGTCTCTTAGGGCGTCGTGGAAATGGAGGCCAGTGATGAAAGCCTCGATTGCCTCATTGTCAGAGATTGATGGGACCTTGATGCGCATCTCTGAGAAGCGCCAGACATACTCGCGTAGTGGCTCATCTTTCTGATCTCAGATCCATAGCAGATCATACTTGTTGCCCGGTTGTTCACAAGTAGCGATGAAATTGTCGACGAAGGCTTGCTTAAGCTCCTGCCAAGAATCAAAGTAGTTCGCCGACAAGCTGACCAGCCATTGGTGACCTGCATGGCCAACAGTGACTGGGAAGTAGTTAGACATGACATGCTCATCAGCCATGGCTGATCTGCACGCAGCTTCATAGAGCATGACCCATAATTCAGGGTTTTCCTTGTCGTCGTACTTTTGAAGTTTCTCGAGCTTGAAATTCTTGGGCCATATGACTTGGCGAAGGTGTGGAGTAAACTGCTTCAAACCCGGCGGACCGTGGGCGGTGTCATACTCCATGCAGTGATAGCTTTTGTAGGATGCTCGATCATCGGCTCTCTGGTTGATGCGAGCACGCAGATCGCGTCCACCAAGGTAATGGTGGAGATCGTTATTGCCATCGCGGCGATCTCGATTGCCATCTGGATTAGCCCTATGACCACGATTATCGCGGTGATTGTTGTGGTTGTCTCGGTGATTATCATCCCGGACGTCGCGACGGTTGTCCTCCTGACGGTGGTTGTCATCCTGACCACCATCGTGGCCATCGTTTCTGCCTTGACAGTTGTCTGATGGGTCGTTATTGCGCGAGCCACGTGGGTTGAGTGGCTGTGAGTGACTTGGGAGCTAGCGGCTGTGGCTTGACTCGACTGAGACAGATGGAGCCCGGACTTGATTTACAATTTCTACGGTCTGGGCCATGGCAGCCGTCAGATATGCTTGTATTTCATCGCGAACCGCTTGGGTTTCCGGGGTGTTGGGTAGCATTGCATTGTCGCCATGGTGATGGCTACATTAGCACTTGGAGTCCTGAAGACCTGTTTGTCCCCCACCTTGTTGAAAGCATCGTTGAGGTCGCGTGGCTGGACCCTTATGCGTCATGCATCCTGGTCTGCTTCGGCTTCGATTTATCAGCGATTAAATCGGTCAATATTGCGTGCTTTGCGCGCGGTCCTTTCTTGTTCTATTTCACCAACCACTGGTGGTTCGTCATTGCTGACAACATGGATCAGATCCCCTCATCTTAGCGGGAAAGACGGGAATTGTGAAAACCCCGGGGCATGGTCTGGCAGATCCAGATCGTACTTGGCATCATCGTCTTCGTGATGCTGAAGCTCGATGTGGATAGATGCTTTAGATGTGATGCCAGATGAGGAGCTGGAGTCGCCCTCTTTGACTGTGTGGACGGATCCTTCTTGATAATCTTCAGTCCGGATCATGTTGACAAAGTCATGCGGCTTCGGCCGAGGTCGGTGCATAAAACACAGATCCGAGCGGCGTTGTAGGTTATACGCGTAGCTGGAGGCAGCATTTTGTAGGCCATAGGGCTGGACTTGGTGGTTCTCCGTCGAGGCTTCGTACTTGGAGAGCCAGAGACCCGTCGCGGCGATGAGCGGAGCGCCCTTCAGGAGTAGATATGACCATGAGATCTGTACCAAGTCGTGCAGGACGACTGGTTCGAGCTGGTCGGGTAGATCTATTGTGGGGAGCGGTTACCTGCTCGTTAGGTTGACTTTGAATCATACTTACTAGAGCTAGGGTTTCAGCGAGTTTGGTGCCGACCCAATCGATGGAGTCGAGCAAGTCGGTGTTGTCGATCTGCTTCCCTTTGTAGCGGGGAAGCGGACGATGAGTTGTTGGCATGGCTGAAGATGATGCAGGCGTGGTTGAAGCCAGATGTACCGTGGTCGGAGCCAGGTCCATCGTGGTTGGAGCCGTACCCGTCGTGGTTGGAGCCATAGCCGATGTAGGTGAAGCAGTGGTCGGCGCAGACTGAATCCATGCCTCCTCCGTGGCCATGGCGATGAAGTCGTCGGAGCCGGTGGTCCAGGTGATCTGGCCGACGGTGAACGTGAGGCCGTTCGGCGTAGCCATGGAGGCAGAGACGATGACCATCTTGTTTGCTTGGAGAGCAGTATGCACACCCCCTACCTGGCGCGCCACTATCGATGAAATATGGTCGGCAGTCTACCTAGGGGTATGCCCAAGGTAGTAGATTGTCGGTAGACAGATGCGCAAGCCACAAACAAGATGGTGACGCAAGACAGACACGAGGTTTTATCTAGGTTCGGCCGCCAAGAAGACGTAATACCTACGTCCTGCGTCTGATTTGTATTGCTGTATGTCAATGAGAGATGTTTTTTAGAGGGATCCCCTGCCCACCTTATATAGTCCGGGGGGCAGGGTTACAGATCTGGAAACCAATCCTAGTCAGTTACAATTGCCATATGTGGCCGGATAAGGATTCCTATTCTAATCGACCAGGATCCTGCTTGATCGCCAAATCCGCCTTGACTCCTTGTGCAGGACTCCGATCAGGTTGGCTGGGCCGCACGTCGTCTTTCGGGTGGACCGGACCCATCGATCCGGGCCGGCCCAAGCTTAGCCGTAAGGGTATAGGGGTTAATACCCCTACACACAGCAAGCTACGAGCAGAGTCGGCCCAATCGAAAAACCACAAACAGCGGAGTTGTTATGCCCGGCACTGATGGACTCGACTATTATGGAAGAATTGAAGAAATCTATGAACTATCATTCTATGGTTCCAAACCTCTTACTCCTATCATATTCAAATGCCACTGGTTTCATCCTAGAGTAACAAGACAGACCCCTAAGCTTGGGCTAGTCGAGATTCGATAGGATTCTGTCTATCTAGGAAAAGATGTCTACATTGTGGCTCAACAGGCCATCCAGGTTTATTATACGTCATACGCGTGCAAAGACACCGAGCCTCTTAAGGGTTGGTCTATTGTGCACAAGGTATCGCCACACGGTAAACTACCTATCCCAAACGATGAAGATTACAACTTCAACCCAAACACATATGATGGAGAGTTCTATCAAGAAGAGGGCCTACAAGGGAGGTTTGACATAGACTTAACCGAAGAGATAGGAATGGAAGTAGACAATGAAAGGGATAATGACGAGGACGCTGGAGACGAGGTGCGAAATCTAAAGGACATACAAATGCTTGAGCGATTACGTTTAGGCAATGACAATGAAGACAACATTTCTCCTTCAGATAGTGTTGATGAGTTGGACAATGTTGATAGTGATGACGAGACCTATGATCCAGCTAATCTCAATCATGAAGATTATTTCTAATACATGTAATACTATGTTTTTTGTAATTATGTTTTGTTCATTTTTACAAATATTTCTAATACATGTATTACTATGTTTTTTGTAATTATGTTTTGTTCATTTTTGCACCTATTTCTAATTACGTCTTGTTTTTATTTTTTATTGCAGGTGATTGAACAAAGATGGTGGGTGACCATCATAGGTTCGTGAACTCAATTTACCAAAGACCACGTCGGCTGTAGGAGTAGGTGGAGGGGGTGGCGGAGGGATCGGACAGGAGGAGGAGGAGGACCACCAGACATAGGAGGGGGCCATCTCCTCCCACGCCACGTGAGGAGGAGCTAGAGGAGGAGGTGGCGCCCATGGATGAGTCAAACGATGAGCTGGTTCGGTAGACAGACGAGGAGGAGGGGCCGCACAAGGACGACAAGTTGGAGGCGGCAGGCACGGGTTCTGCTTTCTCCGACTCCTCTTTGAGTGTCTACTTGCGAGGTCCCATGAGCCTCCCATAGGTTTTGCTTCCTCACTAACGCCCAGTGATTCGCCCCGAAGGGCAAAAGTAAGTAACTTTATATGTTATCACCACTACTTTATATGATATGATGAAAAAAACTAATATTTTTTCTTAATCACTTGTGTAGGAACTAGGTGGTTGTGTCGGGTGGTTGCGCACGGCTAGTCAACGGCATCCTGGGTCTTCTGTGCAGGCAACACTTCCCCAGCATTGTCACGTACGCATCGAAGACGGAGCCGGCCTACTCGTTTGACCACTACGCCATCACCACCGATGCGGAGTACCCCCAACAAGACGGCGCGGGTGAAGGCAAAGTTTTGGGTAAGTCTCCCTCGCACAACATTGCTCAATACGTCGCATTCATTGGACTTTTCTTGAAATAATGAATGGATACATCTGCTTTTGTATGCAGACTTATTATAGATGCAAGGAGGGATTTGAGGCCAGGGCGGAGCAAGTGACTACGAAAGCCTGTAAAAAAACTCATCACCGACATGCATCACGAGGTGCGCATCCAGGCCATCGTAACCTACTACGGGTCGAATCTTGGAGAGAGGAAAACCAAGAAAGATGCAAGAGAGATGCAGCTGACCTGGGAGCAGTACCTTGAGGTAAATGAAGAACGTCAATATTGATTCATTTTGAGATTAAGTTTGTTTAATTTGATCTTCTTATATGTCCAATACTTGATGACGTGTAGATGATTCCCTGGTGGTGCCAAGCGTATCCCGAGTGCTGGGCGATGATGGTAGAGAGGTGGTTCATGGAGGAGTACCTCAAGATGCACAGGGATGCCCGGGACCGTCGTTTGTAGATGCAAGGTCCAGCACACCCTCAAGGCAGCCGCAGCCTCGCCGGATACAAACAAGCATGGGTACACGAATTCATTTATCTATTGTGACGCTCAGTTTTGCCTGATTTCTAATCATCGTGCTATCTTTCTCGCAGTTGGTGTCACATAGTGGCCAGGCTTGCTCGGACTTCCAGGCATGGTGTATGGCCCACAAGGGCAAGGCGATGTCCGACGTCTTCTTCAACCTAGAGGACCCGCCCGAGGCATACACGAACCCGAGCATCCACTCCCGCATTAGTGAGTACACTGAGGTGGCGAGGTCGCTCCATGGGTCAGACCACGATCCGAGCACCTAGGACTTCGATGGAGAGACTGTCATGAGGGCGGGGCAAGGCAAGAAGCATGGACGGTTCTAGCTTAGCGACGGCGTCATTGACACGGCCTCTACTCCCTCTCTCTCCCAGATCCGAGCACGGAGCACGAGCGAGAGCCTGGCCATTCGCACACGGCCGACCGCTGCACAACACCGGGTCGACACACTCGAGGTTATTCTTGTTTTACTCGTCATACATTGATCTTTACACACCTTAATTAGCTTTGCATTACTAAAACATTGGAGTGAAATATGGCCCGGCTAGAACAAGAAATAAGGCAACGTCAGGAGCTGGAGGCCGAGCACCAGAGGATGGTGGCCCAGCTAGAGGCCGAGCGGCAGGCCTAGGTGCAGAGGATGACGGACATTACAGAGTTCCTACAAGGGCTTGGGCAATATGTGGGCTTCTCTTTGTCAGCTGGGCTGTTGGTTCCACCTCCGCCTCTGCATCATGCAGCTCCAGCTACTCCTGTGAGTATGAAAGTTTTTTTACTTTTGCTTGTGCTTTGCTTGTATGGCATCTACCTTTCTAGATTAGCTATCCAAATAATCTTGTCTTACATGCAATTTTTTCTTTTTTGTGCAGTCTCCATCTGACGGTGGTTCGAATAATCCACCTGATGGATCTTCACCACAGTCGCAGTGGTCGAGATGAGTGCACGTTGTATTTTTTTCATTTGTTGTTCACTTGGTGATGGACTTGTGATATACTTGTGATGCACTTGTGGACTTTGATGGACTTGTGGATTTATTTAGATGGACTTGAGCACTTATTATTATATATGTGATATATATTGTGATGGATGTGATATGTGCGGATGGATGTGTGGATGGATGAGATATATATGTGATGGATGAAATATATATGTGATGGATGAGACATATATGTGATATATGTTTGTATGAATTTATTTGTCACGATAGAATGTAAAAAAATTAAAAATTACCGTTTTGGGTCACTTTACCGAGTGTTGCACTCGGCAAAGGACCTCGTTGCCGAGTGCCATGGTCACAGCACTCGGCAAAGCTAGAAAAATAGGCGCTCGGAAAACCATTTTTCTAGCTTTGCCAAGTGCCATGACCATGGCACTCAGCAAAGAATTTTAAAAAAAATTCAAAGTTTGTCGAGTGCCAGCTAGAGGGCACTCGGCAAAGAATTTTTTTAAAAAAAATTCAAAGTTTGCCGAGTGCCGGTCAGAGGGCACTCGGAAAAGAATTTTTTTAAAAAAAAAATTCAAACTTTGCCGAGTGCCGAAAAGAGGGCACTCGGCAAAGAATTTTTTTTTAAAAAAAAATTCAAACTTTGCCGAGCGCCGGCCAGGGGGCACTCAGCAAATTTTTTTTTAAAAAAAATAAAAAAATCTTTGCCGAGTGCCAGGGTTGGCACTCGGCAAAGCCACCGTGAACGGGGCCGGCGCCGTGACGGTCGCTTTTCTTTACCGAGTGCCCGATAAAAAACACTCTGCAAAGAGGTCTTTGCTAATCAATTTGTTACCGTGTGTTCTTTGCTGAATGCCGCACTTGGCTAAGGCTTTGCCGAGTGCAATTTAGCCTTTGCCGAGTGCCTGAGACACTCGGCAAAGAACCTGAATCTAGTTGTGGTGTGACTTGCGATTATTTGCCACTAGCAATAAACATGTACAATTACTTCACCATTCCATGAATTCCACTAACACATAGGAATAATACATTTGTAGTAAGCTGAAACATTAAACTTCTAATCATTTCTGTTATTCTGAAGGATTTAATGGTACCCGGTAACCTTGGTAACGACCTTGCAGACATGTCAACAGAAACCATATGTATGTTTAGCCGTGCTCGGTCCTCTATCAGTCTGTTCGGTTGGCTGGTTCGTATCGTTGCTGGTTCGTGAAGAAGTACTGCTGGCTGGTTTGTGTGAGAGAAAAATACTGTTCTGGCTGGAAATTTACGACCATTTACGATAAGCCACAGCCAAACGAACAGGCTGACTACTGCTACTTGTAGAGTCTACTGCTATATCTCAGCGCGTAACGGCTCTGAGTGACACGTGAGCACGTAGCACGGCAGTGCATGTGATGATGAAAAAAAAACAGAACAATTTGCGGGTGTGGGGGCAACGGGTCGGGTTCGGATTGGGTGGAGTCTCCGTGCACCTAAAACTGAAACCCGAATCCGCCCCGAAAACCGATTCGGGTGGAAATCCATCATCAAAACCAAACCTGTGGATACCCGAAACCCGAACGGATACCCGAAACCCGAATGGATACCCGAAACCCGCGGATATATATACACATATTCACATGTATAAACAAGAGGCAACAAATAATAAATATTTTCATGAGTCAACTTTAAATAAATTTAATAATTTAAGTAAACAAATTATTATTAGTATATTATAAAACATGAGTTTTAATTCCAAATGATTTATTTTGGATATCCATTGGATATTCACGGGTGGAAAACCAAACCCAAAACCGAACCCGATTGATTTCGGGGCCCCGAACCCGAAAACCGTGGGTGAAAAACCATCCCCAAACCCGAACCCGCAGAACCCGAAACCCGCGGATATCCGCCCCAAACCCGATCCGTTGCCATCCTTAGGCACCCATGATGCGCAGTTATTTATGCTGGCCTGACTCGGTTGTTGTTGGTGTGAATTTGACCGATGCCTTGTTTAGATTGCAAGTTTTTTCACTCTTTTTCTATTACATCAAATCTTTGACACATGCATGGAGTATTAAATGTAGATAAAAAATAACTAATTATATAGTTTGATTGTAAATTACAAGACGAATCTTTTGAGCCTAGTTAGGCCATGATTGGATAATAATTGTCAAATACAAATGAAAGTGATACAGTGTCAAATACTGATTCCTAATCCTAATCTAAACAAGGCCCAACTCCTCTTGTCTCATGGTCATGCCAACTGACACTGAGACTGCAATATTATCTCCCTGAGTTTTGTATACGGAATTAGGATGGTAGGATTTTAGAGCAGAAATTAGGATGTGTTTGGTGAGGACTTTGCAGCCAGAATTAGAGTGTATTCGGTAGGTATGTGTTGAGATCTCTCCTAGAAACTAGAAGATCATTTTTATTACGGACAACTTAACCGAATCGCTTGGGACTCTCGATATGGAAATTCGCAGATTGTAACAGCAGGCCTAACGGGGATTTCAATAACTAGATAGTGCCGGTGCTAGCGCTACGGTGATACTTCGTCCATGCACAACACAAGCAAAAGACAATATATGTTTCCATAGTCAAGAATAAAATGAAATATACAAGATTCAAGAAAAAAATGGCATTTCAACACTAATTTGGCTATAATATTTGAAACTGCAGCGCAACACCCATTTTGACATCTCTGACACCTGAGCGATCACCTAAACCACATAGCAAATGTGAGAATGTTAGTAATAAATCTGAAGCACATATATTAAGAATATTGCCATTTTGTTCATACTATACTCACCGTTAAACCAAACTCGTTAGACATACAGGGCTTTGGTGGCTCTCCTGCCTTGGGTTTTATCTGGGGAGTCACCATCAGCTGCTGTCATCAAAGCAACCGATTTCCACCCATCAACATTATCAAGAACAGTCAAGATTATCAAGAACATGATATATAAAAAATATCTCTAAAAAAGCTTGAGGCAAAGAGACTGTAAACTTTGCACGGTACCATACTCATAACCAAGGCATTGCCGTCACCGCCGGAATTGTCTAGGCGCACCAGTCATCCACTATCTCCTTCCACTTCCTTCAAGTTGCAAGCAACACCAGGCCGGTTCCACAAAAAGAGGATAATTAGGCAACATATTCGAAACAGAAAATCATCTGTCCAGTTTAATAGTGTTCGTGCCCATGTTCCACTACCGGAGACCGGCTCTTTGCCGAGTGCCAGGTGGTTTGCCGAGTGTTATTTTTCGGGCACTTGGCAAAGACGCCTTTGCCGAGTGCTTTTTTTTGACACTCGGCAAAAGGCTCTTTGCCGAGTGTTTTTTTTGACACTCGGCAAAGAGCTTCTTTGCCGAGTGTTTTTTTTTGACACTCGGCAAAGAGCTTCTTTGCCGAGTGTTATTTTTTTTTTGACACTCGGCAAAGAAAATTTCAAAGCACATTTTGAAGCAGTAAATTAATTCAAATGAAAAAGTTTTCAACTACAAAGTTGTATAACTCATCAAGATGTACAATGTTTGTTTTGGTCTTTTCTTCATACGACAAAGTGAAAATAAATTTGTTCACAAATCTAACATATCTCTCTTGTAGTTTATGAAACTACAAGAGAGATATATAAGATTTGTGAACAATGTTAGAACGACCATGTCGGATGAACAGATGACCAAACAATCAAAATAAACTTTGTAGATCTCGAAAAGTTATGAAACTTTGTAATTGGCAACTTTTTGATTTGAAAACATCTTGTCATGCAAAACTGCGTTTGAATTTCAAAATTTTAAAATTCAAACTTTTCAAACGACCTCGGATGAAAAAACAACCAAAATAAACTCTGTAGATCTCGAAAAGTTATGAAACATTGTTGTTGACAACTTTTTGATTTGAAAACATCTTGTCACTTCCTAAACTAAAAGTGTAGATCTCGAAAAGTTATGAAACTTTGTAGTTTACAACTTTTTGATTTGAAAACATCTTGTCATGCAAAACTGTGTTTGAATTTCAAAATTTTAAAATTCAAATTTTGTAAACGACCTCGGATGGAAAAACTTCCTAAACTAAAAGTGTAGATCTCGAAAAGTTATGAAACTTTATAGTTTACAACTTTTTTATTTGAATCCGTTTAGGGCCTCAAACATGTAATTTACACTCGGTTTAGTATAATATATTGGGAACTAAAATGGAATCCAGACACAAGTGAGAGTGTGGTGTAGTGGTAGAGGATGTACGTGCACAGCGGGAGGTCTTGGGTTCGAATCGCGTCGGCCACGTAGCCATGAAATTCACGCGAAAAATGTCGTAGATGGGTGGGCGCTGGCTGGTGGGGGCCTCCATCGATTAAAATTTTTTTATTTTTTTGGGTAAAAATTCCCATTTTTCGGTTTTTTTAGGGGCCTCCATCGATAAAAGACACTCGGTAAAGTTAGTTTTGCCGTCACTATTTTTGATGAGTGCTGTTCGCCAAGTGTTACACTCGGCGAATCATTTGTCGAGTGTTTTATGTCTTTTACCGAGTGTTTCGGGCACTCGGCAAACTCAAGGAGTCTGGTAGTGTTCATCACCTGATGAGCAGCTTCACCAGTCCCCTGACCTGGGCAGAAGAGTGCTTGCGCAGACCATTTATTTAGGGCGTGTTTGATATGGTGGCCCAGCGGCCCTGGACTGCAACTCCCTTGTTTGGTGCACCTGGCCCAGCCTCGGAGTTTGCCCCGCACGGGATTTAGAGCATCTTGGGCCATGCCCCAGAGAAACGAAACCAGAGTTCGTTTTTTCACAGCCCGTCTCGGTCCAGCGCAGGAAGGTTGCCTTCCGTCACCTCTAGGCATTTTTGTCGTTCTCACCTTCCGTCTCTCATCCATTCACCACGGCCGCACCTGTTCTCTCCCACACCGTAACTCGGGCGCGTGAGACCAAGGCCGCTGGAGATTGATCCTTGAAGGCGGTGGAGGATCCCCGTATCACGGCGTGGCGCATGGTGGGGCCAGGGGGTCGGCCGACTGACAGGTGGGATCGCCCGATCCCCCTGTCTCCTCTTCCGTCGATCTTCGTCGGTAACTCTTGCACGGTGGATTAGAGCCCTATGGAGTCGGTTTCGTTGCGGATAAAATTGATTTGTTGAGATAGCATGGCCCACTTGGTCCGTTTTATGGATAAACCCTCCCGCATTCACAAAATCACCAAAACTTGTGGAAATACTTAGTTTAAACCACTATACCTATGTTGGTGATTGATTTTAAGGATAAATGCAGGTCATATTGACGGTTTATGATTGATGTTAATGACTGTCAACGATCCTATTATTGAGTATAATTATGTACTCATGATACTACTTGATGAGTTTTGCGGGTGAGGTAGCCCCCAGCTTACTAAGTGCCCGAATCCTCTGCGGATTGGAAGTAGTAGAAACCCACCCTATGAGGCATAGGTCCATGGTTTGGCACAAACCGTGGATATGTGTCAAAACTATGTTATGTTGTATTAGAGCTTCCGCTAGACTCTGAGTATGGTGTTATGAACTAAATTGTGAACAAATATGCAGTAAACTTGAGTATCTTTTTTTTTGAATTTTGAGTACCCTTTCTTTAGTGTAGTGATGCACATATATAGTCTTGTCTTTTACACTTGATCCTGTTGATACTCAAATTTGTCTAAGTGTTTAGTCACTCGGCTTGGATGGCTAAGCGCATATTTTGATGAACATGGTCCGAGTGCTTTGTAGGTTGATCTGAATGTTGAGCCTGTCGTTGACTGTCTAGTGCCACTGGCCCAAGTGTCTTTTGTCACCGATTGAGCTGAGCCCCCAATAGCTCTGGTTGCAGTGTTCAGAGCAGTACAAGGCTACAAGATGGATGGATGGCTGAGTATTAGTATTTGGCATGGATGCTCGAAAGGATGCTATGGTTTGCCTGAGTTAACAAGAAGGATCCAAGTCCAGCTCCTATACGTGCTACTAGAAGGAGATCAATTAGGAAAGGAGATTGGTTTTCAATGCTTGGATACAGGCGACATGAAGAGATTGAGTGCGACATGAAGAGATTGAGTGCGACATGACTATTTTGACCGGCGGGTGTTTAATTTGGCATGAATAGTAATTGCTAGCTAGTTTGAAGACCATCAAGAGGTACGTACATGCAGATTGAGGCATATATTCACATTATTTTAATGAGCATGTGTTTGGAACCTAGCCGTGCCTATACGGACGGGACTCGAGAGCTTAGTGCCTGGTATACTGCATCAAGTCCGGCAGCTATACGTTGATCACCAAGCAAGAAGGCAAATCTAAATTGTTTACTAATTTAATATTGCATAACGTACATCTGTGAAGCAAGAAAGGCAAGCTCGAACATACGCGGAGGTGGGCCGTCGTATTCTACTCCGACATAGAAATTGGTGCGGCTGCCAGCAAAAGCAAATATACCTTGTCTGCTTGTAATTCTAGAAAGATTGGTGTACTCGTAGGGAAGACCAGCCGCCCTATAAATATAAAAGGTGACCGTCGATTGACAACACACAATCGAGCCTATCAGTATACATCTACTTTTTGTCTTTTATTGTCATGTCTTCCAATCTATTATTGCTTTTCGTTCTTCGTTGTTGACAATGATCGTTGCTTCAACGACGGTGAAGCGCTAGAGCGGTCAGGCCGGCCAGGGCAGCCCATAGCCGCTGTACGCCCTGACGGGTCCCTCCCGGGCGTGTGGGGTTTCGGGTCTTAAGAGACCTCGCCGGCGTGTCTTGCGTATCGCGCTCCTTGCGAGGCTCCTCCGCGTGACGTGTCCTGCGTATCGCGCTCATCGCTGGGGGCACACGGTCCGTTTTCGTGTGCGAACACACTTTTGTGCGACTCCGCTAGGGAACGAAGTTTCGACGGTCTCCGTGATCGCTGCTGCTGCGAGGAGGTCATCATCAAGGATTTGCAATCTACAACGACAGTATGAGTAACCAATTTAATTTTGTAGATGCAAATAATTCATATGTTAACGTTGCTAGATTTTTTGACAAGCATGATGTATTTGCTAGCCCTCAAGTTTCTAATTATGCATCTGATTACATGCAAAAGCCGGTTCAAAATAATTTTTATGCTTCAAATTGTTATGATGCTAGCAATACACAACATATGTATTTGAACCATCATGCATGGCAACCCTACAAATCCATATGCCAATGAACAACATGATGAGTCCAGTTAATCATTATAAAACATCCCATGATCAAAATTTAAATAGCATGCAAGGGGATGCTTCTTCCGATGGATGGGAGAATTGGCCATGTGTCTAGAACTTATCCGGCTAATTATTCTCAATCGCATATGCTACAGCTCATGTTATTAATTTTTCAGCACCATATGCACATGTTGATGCTCACAATCCGGCTTCATATTTAACTTATGATCATGGCCGAATGCATGAAATTTCAGCAAGCATGCATATGCTTTCATCTACTAGTGTAGCATATGATTTGCCCCGTGCACATTTGGAAAGTTTCAGCAGCAAACATGTTTCATTGAAGAAAAAGTCAGAAAGTTTGGGGGGGGGGGGGGGGGGGGGGGTGGCAATCCTGGATAGAATGGGATGAAGTTGCACACGAAAAGCTTCTATCCGAAATGAATAAGATTACTTCTATTTACTTTGAAGAAGCAAGTAAGGGGAACAAGATAGATTATGGCACAATACGGGCTAGAATGGAGCAAGAAGAAAAAAAGTTGCCAGTAGATAAAATTGGCAAAGAGAAGAGTGATTCGGATGACAAGAATAGTTCGGCAATAGAAAGAGCCGAACCAAAAAGTGCATGTGCCAAATCTATTGAATTAAAAGAAACAAGCATGGTCGAGCAAAAACGCAGGAAGAGTAGCAAGACAGCCGTGCTTGATTTTTCTCGGATAAAAGGAGCATACATTCTGCCATATGAATACCATGCGAAAGAAGTTGATGATTGTCAAGATCAGCAGCCTATAGCTAAGTCAGGTTCGTCTGATGAAGAACAACATGTAGCCGAACCAAGTTCAGCTAAGGAAGAGCACCAAGATGATGGAGCACAGGATCTTGAACATGAAGAGGAGGTGTTGGAGAGTTGTCAGAATGCACAGCAAGATACAATTCAAGTTATACAGCCATCATGCTTCTCCAACATAATTGAAAAGGTACATGTTACAAGTATTTTACCTATTTTACAATCTGGTCATAGATTTATTATTAATACTTCTTTTAGTAAAACTCTTATAAGAAATATTGAAAGACCGATTGAGGAGGGTGATTTATTTGTTAACAATCAGATTATTACAAAGCATATCGGTCAACATGTCATGTCATCCAGAGACGCCGATAGTGCTGATTTATTAAATTCAAAAGTTTCCCCGTTGATTTATTCAAACTTTATATCTACATGGGTAGCTTTTGTACTTCTATACTTGGTTTATACTTGGTCTAAAATGAGACATAGATGCTGTAATTATTTTGGTTTCAAAGACATAAAACCGAGGATAAAATATGCTGTAGAAACCGATGATAATATAATAATATAATTTCATATTCAAGAACATCGGTTAAAAGTTTCAAAACACAGTGCAAAGCTGACTGTGTGGATGTCAAATCTGAATCTTTCATTTGTTCAGCTCTAAGGCCGTTCTCACAGCAGGATCGGCTAAATAGAAAAAAAGTACACCTTTGATTTGAGCATGTGTGATCATATACTTGATGTTTTAGTAGAAAATAAATTTGTTAGAATTTCTGATCACCATGTCTTGCCATCTATACAAGAACGAATATATTGCAGGCTGCATAATTCGTTCAAACATAGCACCAAAGATTGCAACATATTTCGCCAAATAGTACAATCGGCCATTGGTAAGGGACGATTGACTGCTGCTGAAATACAAGTGAATGACCAATTGAATTCAATTGGTCTTGATGGCAAATATCCATTGTATCGGCGCCAAGCCGATTCATTCAAAGGTGAGAAGGTGATTACAGGAGACGATGGACTGAAGCCTTCATGTGAAGCTGAAAATATTGTTGAGAATGTGAACATTGAAAACACTTTTGAAGGCATAAATTCTATCAAAGTTACAACAGAGACATCAAGCACTGGGGGGCAGCAAGAAAATCCAAAAGTTGATGCATACAAGATCAAAGAAGACAGTGGCCGCAATAAGCACAAGGGGAAGAAATCAAAGGTTACCTTTGAGCAGCTACTGGCCAAATACTAGAAGGAGAGTGAAGAGAAGCGTGCTTATTGGCCAAGTGATGCAAAGAAGTCAAGGTCACCCCCAATGCGCAAGTTCGAAACCCGGGATTGGCGAAGGGAGGAGTTTAGTACAGCAGCTCCATATCCCCGTTTTGGGCCGCCAATGCCAACGCCATGGATACCGCCATATATGCTGATATTTATCCACATTCATCATGGGGCTGGTATGATTCTAAGGCACATCTTGCATCATATTTCAGACCATATCATGTAGAATATGCACCTCCAAGAGAGCCTGCATTTGAAGGACAATCTCAAGTCAAAGGCCGTTTCCATCAGAAGAATCAGTCTGGAGCTCATGGAGGGAAGAAAACGGTAATCAAGCAAGTTAACCGTCTCAAAAAAGATGGTCGCAAGGATGCAAGTTCAGATCCGATTTTAAACGATAAAAGGCCGATTGAGGTGTTGGAGACATCGGCTATTGATGGCAAAAAGGAGAAACAAATAATTGTTGATGATCAATTTTCCAAATCTGAACAAAGGAAGTTAGAAGTGTCTAAGATCAAGAAAGAATTGCCAATACTCAAATCAAAATATCAGCCGAGATGCCCACTCGGTTTATCAAGTTGGCAAAACAAGAAATTTCAAAGGCTTAGTACGCAGGAGCTGGAAAAGAGGAATATGCCATGGGTTTCAAAAGATAGCATTCAAGACCAGATTAAAAGAGGAGGTAAATTCAGATCAACTGGTGTTGTCTTTGTTCATGGCAATGAAGAAATTCCAGTCAATGGTCAGCTTAGTTTTAGAGGAGGTGAAAATTTGATTAAAAGAGTTTATCATGTGAAGCACCATAGAAGGGCGACCGGATATTTACAATCATTTGAACTAAGGAGACAGGTAGCCACTAACAGAGATGAGGTGCAGGACGTGCAGTCTGAGAGGCCGGTTGCTAGTGCTGCTTGCATTTCAGAACGTGTGTCACAAGGCAAAGACAATAAAAGAGAGTTGATAGTTGACTGTAACAGTGCTGGAATAACAGAAGAAAATAGTATCACAGGCAGGAGTGCTTTTGCTCAAGATAGGACAAACAAGATGGTTGATCTGAATCTATGCAACCAGGACATGAGCTCCACACTTTCGTGTGATGATCATGTGAATAACTCAGTTATGAAGATCAACGGTGTTAAATTAGGTGCAGCAGCGTCTCTGAGTAGTTCATATTTGAAGAAGGACATATCAAAGATGCCAAACTTTGCCGTACCTCGTGAGAAGATAGATGCTCGAATAAACAAGAGTTTCGTCCCAGCTGCCGGAAACAAAGCCCCAGCCGAGAATTCCGCATTCACACACTGCTACACAAAATCTTTTGCGCAGCATTTCTAAAATGGCCTCGGAGGCAGGTGGCCCGGTTGCCCGCCTCGGTTATTCGAGGCAGGGCAGCCGGGGCCAGCGACCGCCTCGGTTAATGCTTAACATAGGCAGGCATTGTAGCATAACCGTCTCGGTTAATGACCATTAACCGAGGCAGTTGCCCTAACGCAACCGCCTCGGTTACGGTTAATTCATTAACCGAGGCGGTTGCGTTAGGGCAACCGCCTCGATTAATATTAGGGTAACTGCCTCCATTAATCTATTTTCGGAGGCGGGCACACTATAAGGCCCGTCTCCGAAAATACTGGCCCAACATCGAACCAACGCAAAAGCCCATACCTAGCAATGTACCGGGATCATATATAAGCTAGCACTTAGGTTTTCGTCTCACTTCTCTCTCCCCCTCACGCAGTGATTTTTTAACACTTTTTGTAAACTAATTTTAAATCTAACATTGTTTAATTTTTTTCCAAAACTAACACTTTTGGCTGCGTCTATTGTCATGGCGTGGCGAAACATCTGTGACGTGCCATGCATGGTGACGCGGCGAGAGGGATGACGTGGCGACGACCGGGGCGCTGACCGGTGACGTGACAGGGTCTGCCACGCCACCGATCTTGGCGCGACAATGACGCGCCCTGATTGGTGGCATGATAGAGCTAGTTAAAAGGGCCGTGGCCCAGTCCCGCCTGCCTTTGCGCCTTCGCCTGCCTGGCCGCCGCGCCTGCCCCCATGCCTGCACGCCACTCCCAAGTGTTGTCGGCGCCCAGCCCTCTGTTGCCGCCTCCCTCCCTCCTCGGCCTCGTTCAAGGTAATGACGCACTTTTTGTTTTTGTTTGAATGCTGGATTGAAATATTATGAATGGGAGTATATGTTAGGAGGAAAATTATGTTTGGAAACTATGGGCTATGGTTTGGAGGAAAATATTAGTTTGATTTTGTCGATGTTAAGGTTAATTATTTAGTTAGAAGTATGTTTACCATATATATTTTTGTTGCTATAAGTGTTGGTTATATTATTTGAGTTGCAATGCAAATGATTATATTTTACATTAATTTGTGTTGTTTTGATTGATGTTTAATTTGAACCATTTTATTAGATGGAAGACATATTTCGAGAGCAGTTGTGACGAAAACGGGGTCATCCTAGATAATTGTACAGCAAAGATGCCCTCGTCCCTCCTGACCTCTCTGTCCCTAACTGTGATTGTGGTCGTCTGGACGACATGTGTCAATCGAGATATCCGGACACATCGGCTTGTTGCTTCTACACATGCAGTCGTTTTAATGTAAGTAATTATTTCCGTATGTTTTTTCTTTATTTGTATTACTAGGTTACTAATATTTTGTTGGAATTTTATTGTGTAGGCCCATGAGAGGTGCTTTTTCTTTTAGTGGATCGATGGTGCAGACAAGTTTGACCCCAGGTACCTCCTTTTCGACGATTGGTGGAGAGGGTGACATCCATGAGAGCACTTCGAGCGGTGGGTTCCACCTCCCCCTAACCCCCCTCCAATGACAGCTAAGGAGAAGCACTTAGCCGCAGTTAGACGACTCGAGAAACCTCCTCTGTGCGATTGCGGAGATCGAGCTATGATAAACCATGAGAATATGTTGGAGTTTGTGTGTCCAAAGAAGCATGGAGTAAGTGCAAAGTGTATGTGTTGAAATGTTGAGGTATATGTGTTCATATACTAATGTCACCTTATTTAGGTGTTTTCAATGGCAAAGTGTCATTTCAAGGAGTGGTTGTATGGTCCTAAGAACCAATGGCCGGAAGAACCACCAAAGGTTAAGGAAAAGAAGAAAGAAAGGGTAATTTACAAAGCACCTCCTGTCATGTGCGAATGTGGTGTTAAATCCAACTATGGACTAGTCCCTTCGGAGCTTGGAATAGGTCATTATTGCGGCCATATGGTTGACTATGATGAGGTTGGTTATTTTTGTGGTAAATATGAAATCATATTTTGTTTCTTTTGCTAAGACATATATGATATAATTCTTCATTTGAACAGAGCACTAGGAAATGTAGGTGGGAATGTTATGATGGTCAAGCTAAGTTCTTGGATGAACTGAAGGGGAGGTAAGTAATTGTACGGAAGAGAGGATATGGACCTGACTATGTCAACCTATTCATTAAACATCACAAAGACAAGATGCGTGAGTTTGCTAGACAGCACAGTATTCATAACCGGATCGATGTTGGGCTTGACAAATGTGGATTGGAGAGATGGAGGGTGTTAGAGGAGGAGAGAGCAAGCAAGGAGGCAAGAGTACATATGTAGGTCTTGAACGAGCAAGTTGTTGTATTATGTGCCAGTGAGTGCTTGAAAGCTCATTTTTTCGTTGCCTGATTTTAAATATAATATAATCGTATTGCTAACTGATTGTATTTTATACATGAAGGGATTGGATGCAGCGAGGACCATGATGGAGAGGTGGCTCGTGCAAGGTATGAGAAAAAGAAGTTAGATGAGCACAGAACGCGAGCTAGTCGCACCGTTCAATCACCGATTGTGTTGTCTGATGAGGGGGACGAGGATGAGGACGACACTGCTAGACTGAGCTAGCTCATTGCTCTAGCAGAGGCGGGCTTGTAAGCGGAGGAGGCCAAGGACGACACTAGTAGACTCAGTGAGCTCACAGCTCTTGCTGAGGCAGGCTTGCAGGCGGAGAAGGCTAAGGACAACACTAGCAGACTGAGCGAGCTCATCGTCG
Organism: Miscanthus floridulus; assembly: GCF_019320115.1. Taxonomy (NCBI): domain Eukaryota; kingdom Viridiplantae; phylum Streptophyta; class Magnoliopsida; order Poales; family Poaceae; genus Miscanthus; species Miscanthus floridulus. The sequence goes on from NC_089587.1 coordinate 41,102,097, forward strand.
CTCTAGCAGAGGCAAGCTTGCAGGCGGAGGAGGATGACGATGCGTTCTTCACTTAGGCCACAGAGGCCGTAGATAAAGCGGAGGCCACTTATTACAGGCGACACGTAGATCGGAGCAATGCAGGTGAGCCTAGCCACATGAACGAGGAGGAAGAGAACGTGTTCTTATATCAGGCCGTAGATGAAGCGGAGGCCGCTTACTACAGGCGAAAGGTAGATTAGGGCAATGCAGTTGACCCTAGCCATAGCAATAGGATTGTGGTAGAGGATTGGTACTCGGACGATGAGTTGCTTACTCAGTATGTTTCTAACTGAGGGTTTTTTATTGTGCCGTCTGTTAGTTCCATGCTTTATTAATGATCAATGTAGCTATGTACTAGAACTATTGATGTATTGTACCCATGTATCATGTACTTGGATTACCCATGATCGATCTTAAATGATCCCATCCGTTTGTCACCCTCTGAGCCATCCGTTTGTCGCTCTCCGATGCATCCAAGTTTTTTTAATAATAGTGAATGCGTTGAGAATTTCAAAAACGAACAAAATCGAGTGAAATTATTTCGAATACGGTTGGCTGACATATATATCTTGCATGTTTCCCATGTATTTTAAAATACTAGCGTATAATTTATGTTATTAGCATCAGATCAATGTAAAATAACTAGGCCCATGGCGCGGCACGTTTGGCAGATCGATGTTCTCGTTTGGCATGCAACCCTAAGCCCAGGTTCTATCGTGCCATAGCCCACGACACGGCACTGATGCGCCAAGGCCCATGGCGTGGTAGGACCTGGACACAGACAGAAGCCGACCAGCCTCAATTCCAATTGAACGGGAGCTGCTGTCAGTGCTATAAACTACTACAAGTGCTGCCGCGACGCATTGAAATGAATATGAAGCAAATAATTGGAGTTCGTACGCAAGTTGACAAGTTTTTGACATAACATTTTAATTGGTTCATGAGTCTGCAAGTTTCAGACGATAATATTCATTCGACATAAGTTCGATATGACCAACTAAGTGTAGCCAACGTCGGTGTGGGGCCTTCAAAGGAGGCAAGGGCACCTCTACGTCGGTGTCAATCAAGAAGTGTGCTCGGTGCGGGTCGTCGTACTCCACCTCAAGAAGGGGGTACAACTAGTGCTGCGTGGGTGGGGCTATCCTATTATAAATTGATAAACAAAGGGTTAGAGTATTCAAATTAACAATATTCAAATTAACATTATGTAGCATTGCAAAATTTGAACTTCTATGTATGGACCTACTGCCCTTGTCTTCTATGCCTGCTAGCCTTGTGACCAGGATCTTTGCAAACAGAACAAAGATTCCTGCCACAGATCTCATTGAAGTCTCCCCCTCCATACATGTCTTCGGCATACCCTCTCATAGTGTCCATGTCCCCCTTGAGTCGCTTCTTCTTCCTCCCACCCTTCCCTACCTTCATTAGATCTGGATGAGACACGTAGTCATAACCATTATAAGGTGGCCACTGTGTCGGGTCAAGGTATGGCTCGAAGCTCATCTCCCAAATACTAATGGTGTTTGAACGGAGATACAAGGGTGACATATATAGCAGATCCTCATAGTTGTACCCGCGAACCCTGCAGGCTCTGATCATATGAGAGCAAGGGGCATGCATGATCTGAGAGACATTGCAACTGCACTCTACCTTTTCAAGATCAACTCGGTAGTTTCGTCCACCATAACATTCATCGTCCAAGCTTGTGCCACCCTTGCCCCGTACACTAAAGATATGGCGGTGGGATCCATATGGCTCGACGGTGTGCTGCTTGGCCAATTCCTCAGCCTCCTTCAAATGTTCTGCTCTGGCCTTTCCAAAACGCCCCTACTCAGCTATATTCCTCTGCGCAAGTTCCCACCTCTTGACAAAATATTTGTTGCACTTATGAAAGGAGGACTCAACAATTCCAGACACAGGCAACGATCGAACTCCGGTGAATACACGGTTGAAGGACTTCAAGGAGTTAGTGGTCATGATGCCATACCTAAAACCCCCCTCGTCATATGCTAACGCCCACTGAGCCTTTTGTTCCATCTACGCCTCTAACTAGGCCTTTCCCACTTCATTTACCATCTTGTCTAGTTCTCTCTTTATCTCCTTGGACTGTTGCTCTATACGTACACAACATAGAGCCTTTACCTTGTCACATACCTCCTGCTTCCTCTGCTGTAGCCAGAAATTAGTGGCAAAGTGTCTCATGCACCATCTATGCACTAGAGGCGGGAACCCATCTATATGCTCAGCTGTAGCATTAAGAAGCCCTAGGTGACGATTCGAGATCAAACATATAGTCCGAGATGGGCCTAGCACTTGTACACGTAGAAGTCGCATGAACCATGACCACGATCCATTGTTCTCTCCCTCTACCAAAGCAAATGCCATGGGTACTATCTGGTCCTTAGGATCAACAGCAGCAGCCATCATCAAGGTGCCCCTGTACTTTCCTGTTAGGAAAGTGCCATCAACAAGTACGACTGGCTAACAAAACTGGAATGCATGTTCCGTTTATGCGAACGACCAGAACACACGATAGATGACATGCCTCAACGGGTCCCGAAAACACATCCCTCGGGTGTCCACAAACCATTTCAAGCCAGGGTTGTAGTAATGCATTGCACATAAGATGTGGGGCACCCTGTTGTACGCTTCCTCTCAACTATCCCAACGAATCGCCAAGGCAATTTGCTTAGCACGCCAAGCCTTTTCGTACGTCACATCGTACTTGATGAATTTAGATATGGACTGTTATAAAGAAGACACCAAAATGTTGTTATTGTCATCAACGAGCCCCAATATACGATGGGCAAGGTAACGTGCAGTGAGCTGCTGATGATTTTCCTTCCCCCTATTTGTTAGGCAAGTGTGGGGTTCAACAACTTTACTTATCCTCCACTTGCCATCACTCTGTCTCTTTCATGCATTTAACCTCCATATACAACCGCTTTTGCATATCACGTGGTACCTCAACTCCTGGTCCAAATGAGTGACGATATACGGCCTATAGTGATACACAGCATAGTCCTGAAGGAAGAACTTCATCTCTGACATTGTATTGAATATCATCCCCTTCCTAAGGGTTTCTTTCTCATGGTCATATAATGATTTTCTACACATCTGGAGACCGGTGTCACAAACTGCCATATCCGTCATGCTGACATCCCTATAGTTCGGAACGCCCCTGAAAGGTACGTTCATCGACCTGAGTTGCTGAAGCTTAGTCGCTGTGTAAGGTGGTGGTGGAACATACTGCTGCGCTTCGCTAATTCTACCCCATGAATCATAGTGGGTATCATCTGCTGGCAAATCTATGACTAGTCTACCCTGAGCCTGGATAGCATGTAAAACCTCAGTTGGTACTGATAATGGTATACCATGAACATGTACTGGCATGGCATCAACCGGTGTGGGCATAGCATGTCTATCTCCCTGGTCACCATCTGAATCGTCCGAATCACTACTAACTACATCATCGATCCTATCCTCCTCCTCCTCTTCCAGTTCGAACTCATTCACATCGAAATCATTGTTTATACAGCCTACTTGACTTGAATGAAACTACTCCTGCGTCAACTGACCATCCAAATCTATGTTACCCTAAGCTACTTCCCCTTCAACCCCCAATTCTTGCTCATTGCCTCCAACACCATCAATGGATGGCCTGTCCTGGACACCCTGCATCCTATACCCATTCTCCACCACCACCTCAGTCATGGGCACATTGGAACCTTGGAGCACCCTAGTGTAGCGGGACCAATGAGCAGGGTCACGCAAGGGTATGAGGACATAGTGTGCCCTAGTCTTCCCAGTATCAAACCTCCCCTTCAGTGTGAAATCACCGCCAAATTTTGCATTCAAACGGACACAAAGGTCATTGAAGCTAGGAGGTTCATCAAACCATTCCAATTCTTCTTCCATATCCTCAAACATACCATCTTCTCTCCTAACACTTCCTCCATAAAAAACTCTAACACAACAATCCATCTACAAAAGCACTTCAAGAAACTTCATCAATTAATCGAAATCGTCGTACGTAATGTCCATAGTAATATTAATACCTATTCTAACTATAACTATACTAACTAATCTAATATTAATATATATACAAGGCTAACTATAACAACTAATATATAACTAGACTCACTAACTATACTGACTAAACTAACTAACTTTACTATCTATACTAACTTACTATATTGCCTATACTAACTAAACTAACTAACTTTACTGACTATACTTTACTAACTATACTAACTTTATTTATTTTACTAATTTACTATACTAACAATGTCGATTCAATCAACAAATACACTAGGGGAGTACCTCGCGGCGGCGCCACGCTAGACCGGGCTGAGGCGTGGGCGCTGGCCTCAGCGGTGGCGGCGGGTGGACACAGGATAGAGAGAAGGGCATGCGGCAGTTGGGAGCTGTGTACAGCGCGGAAGTGAGGGCGGCGGTGGCAGTCGCGAGCCCTGCAATGAGGGCGGTGGTGCGGCAGTGAGGGCGGTGGAGGGCGCGGCGGGCGGGCGGAGGGGGTGGCGTGCTGGCGTGCGGGCGCGGCGGGTGCAGCGGGCAGCCGGCGGCCATGGCGCACTGGCGTTCGTGGTGCGACAGGCGCGGCGTGCGGCGTGGCGGGAGTGGCCGCTTGCGGGCGCGGCATGCGGTGCGGCAGCGTGCGGCGCGGGGGGCTTGCGCCCGGCGTGGGCGTCGTGTGGCCACGGCCGGCGGCATGCACGGTGGGCAGGCGCGGCAGCGGGCATGTGTGGCGGGCGCGGCAGGCAGGCGGGACTGGGCCGCGTCCCTTTTAGCCGGCTCTGCCGCGCCACCGATCAGGGCGCGTCACTGTTGTGCCAAGATCGGTGGCGCGGCAGACCCTGCCACGTCACCGGTCAGCACCCCGGTCGTGGCCACGTCATCCCTATCGACGCACCACCATGCATGGCGCGGTACAGGCATTTCACCTCTCGACGCACCACCCTTTTAGTTTTGGAAAAAAAAAATAAACAGTGTTTTCGCGGGCGTGTGGGGTTTCGGGTCTCAAGAGACCTCGCCGGCGTGTCTTGCGTATCGCGCTCCCTGCGAGGCTCCTCCAGCGACGTGTCCTGCGTATCGCTCTCATCGTCAGGGGCACACGGTCCGTGTTCATGTGCGAACACACTTTTGTGCGACTCCGCTGGGGAATGAAGTTTCGACGGTCTCCGTGATCGCTGCTGCTGCGAGGAGGTCATCATCAAGGATTTGCAATCTACAACGACAGTATGAGTACCCAATTTAATTCTGTAGATGCAAATAATTCATATGTTAATGTTGGTAGATTTTTTTGACAAGCATGATGTATTGGCTAGCCCTCAAGTTTCTAATTATGCATCTGATTACATGCAAAAGCCGGTTCAAAATAATTTCTATGCTTCAAATTGTTATGGTGCTAGCAATACACAACATATGTATTTGAACCATCATGCATCGGCAACCCTACAAATCCATATGCCAAAGAACAACATGATGAGTCCAGTTAATCATTATAAAACGTCCCATGATCAAAATTTAAATAGCATGCAAGGGGATGCTTCTTCTTATTATTCATCGGCAACTAATCCCCAATATGCGAGTCCATCTCAAAATATGACGATGGACGGGAGAATTGGCCATGTGTCTAGAACTTATCCGGCTAATTATTCTCAATCGCCATATGCTACAGCTCATGTTATTAATTTTTCAGCACCATATGCACCTGTTGATGCTCACAATTCAGCTTCATATTTAACTTATGATCATGGCCGAATGCATGAAAATTCAGCAAGCATGCATATGCTTTCATCTACTAGTGTAGCATATGATTTGCCCCGTGCACATTTGGAAAGTTTCAGCAGCAAACATGTTTCATTGAAGAAAAAGTCAGAAAGTCTTGGGGGGCTATTCTGGATAGAATGGGATGAAGTTGCACACGAAAAGCTTCTATCCGAAATGAATAAGATTACTTCTATTTACTTTGAAGAAGCAAGTAAGAGGAACAAGATAGATTATGGCACAATACGGGCTAGAATGGAGCAAGAAGAAAAAAACTTGCCAGTAGATAAAATTGGCAAAGAGAAGAGTGATTCGGATGACAAGAATAGTTCGGCAATAGAAAGAGCCGAACCCAAAAGCGCATGTGCCAAATCTATTGAATTAAACCTTGTCTGCTTGTAATTCTAGAAAGATTTGTGTACTCGTAGGGAAGACCAGCCGCCCTATAAATATAAAGGGTGACCGCCGATTGACAATACACAATCGAACCTATCAGTATACATCTACTTTTTATCTTTTATTGTCATGTCTTCCAATCTATTATTGCTTTTCGTTCTTCGTTGTTGACAGTGATCGTTGCTTCAACGACGGCGAAGCGCTAGAGCGGTCAGGCCGGCCAGGGCAGCCCATAGCCGCCGTACGCCCTGACGGGGTCCCTCCTGGGCGTGTGGGGTTTCGGGTCTCAAGAGACCTCGTCAGCGTGTCTTGCGTATCGTGCTCCCTATGAGACTCCTCCGGCGACGTGTCCTGCGTATCGCGCTCATCGCCGGGGGCACACGGTGACGTGTTCGTGTGCGAACAAATCCTACTAGATGAAGGCTGCATAGAAGTGTGTTATATGGGCAGCATAGACAACCAAAATGACTGAGGTTTGAACTAAGGCCCTGTGTTGGATATATTAGCTTTTTTAGTAACGTGTTGGATATATTAGCTGCTAATAGTTAGCTACTCCCTCCGTTCTAAATTATAAGTCATTTTGACTTTTTCGGTACATCCATTTTGCCATGCATCTAGATATAATAATATGTGTAGATACATAGCAAAATAGATAAACAAAAAAAGTCAAAGTGACTTATAATTTAGAATGGAGGGAGTAGCTAATAATTAATCTATACTATAGTATAAAGAGCGTGCAAGCCGGCAACTTCCGTCCCTCTCACATATCACTGTTGCCGGCACAGTAAACGAGAGATGGTTTTGTGCACAACAGTAACGGGTTTACCGAACAGTAACGGATTACTATGAACAGTAACGGGTTACTGTGAACAGTACTCGATCCGTTAAGGAACACTTCGATTTTTTTTTTAAAAAAACATGCAAATTTTTCCCCCCACTATTACCCGCGCAACGCGCGGGGTTACCTGCTTGTAGTTAATATTATCTACTTTGCCTCAATTAGTAAAATTGTTGTTAGTTGGGTATTCGGTTAACAATTAGCTAATCTATTAGCTAACCTGTTTTGGATTAAACAATTAATTATTAGCAATTAACTATTAGTTATATTTTTTAGGTGAAACTATTAGTTATATATATGGATCTAAACAAGGTCTTTTTTTATTTAAAATGGTTGGCTTTATTGAATAAGGATAGTTACATCATTTATCAGAAAATCAAGAATGAAACTAGGGGGGTCATTGTCCCAAATACGATTATCCTTAGTTTGCATTGCTCACCTAGCCAACTCATGTGCCACTTGATTTGCTTCTCTACTGCAGTGTTCAATAGATATTGACTAAAACCCACTCTAAAAGATATTGCATTCATCTTATACCGTAGCAGCCGAATTTGCCAAAAATCCTCCGTTTTCCATTGTCTCTACAACCTCCATACAGTCGGATTAGATAATCAAACAATTGCATCCAATATGCTGTGCTACAAAGCAGCAGCTTCAGCCATGGGCGCATCAATTAAATTCAGAATGAACTGTTTGATGCCACCATCGCTAAACCTAAATTGTCTCTGGTAATAACTCCGGTACTGCCGCACCCTGTATTTTCGTCAAAGGAGGCATCTACATTCACCATAAGTACCCCTCTAGAGGTTTTTTCTATCCCTTTCTTACTTTGGCTCCCATATCTAAACAAGGTCTAAAAGTGTGGTTAACGACGCTCGGCCCAAGCGTCCGACCTACTTTTTTTTTTTGAGTAAAAGCGTCCGACCTAGCCGGGGAGGTCCTGACACGATTCGCGCACAATGGGCCGTTGTTTGTTTCAAGTGGGCTGCAACTGCAATGGGCTCACAGGGGACGCAGCCATTGTGCGGCCGCAGCCACTGGTGCCGGGCTAGCAGGGACGCCACGGCGGGACGGCGACAGCCTTCAAGGCGTGCCGAGGAGGTTGCCGTCTGCTAGCATACCGTGGGCGGTGGTGGCAAGGCAGGCGTGCAGGAGGCGTGGGAGCCGTCGTGCCAGAGTGCCGCACGGCGCCGCCGCTCGAGGATGACTGGATGAGCATCATTTCTGGACTCAATGGTAAGTTCTAGTGTTTCTAGTAGATTTTTTGATTTGGTCAAATGTTTAAAGCCGTCTAGTTGGCAACTTAGTGAAGCGGATTGCCATTAATTTCTGCGTGGCTGCAGAAAATGATTTGTGATTAGTGGATCCCTATCTAATCTCGATCATTCTTTCAATTTTGTCTATCTGAATGTTACTTATCTTTGGCTATTCTAACACAACAATTTTGCAAGTTTTGGTGAGAAATGTCCTTCCCTCTGACATTGGGAAAACACTTGACAACAAACTTTTTTTTTTCTCGAACACTCAAGAGACATTATTATTAAGAAGAAGAAAAATGGGACAAGAACCCACAAACACACCAGTCTATTGTTCTGTGATTACATGCTCGCCTGTTAGTTAGGACTGAAACAAGCGATCGACACACCCGGACAACAACCAACTACTCTTCATGAGCCGGACCAGTCAAAGAAGAGAGGCTCTGTGCGCCTCCTCTCTCCCAAAGACGCCGTTCATCACTAGTAGCGCTGAGAGATTGGTCCTTTTGATTTGAGACACAACTCACATTAATAAGGGAATTTGAGTAGTTGTAGAAATTTTCTGAAGATGGTTTCTAGTGCACATCTTTGTTGATGAACTTGCAAAATGACGATGTTATCTGTTAGTCGCTGAATTCTTACTCTTGGTAGTAGCAGAATTCTTACTCTCATCGAAAGAGGATGACATGAGGAGTTGGGACAATTTTCTAGTTTATTTCCAAATACCATACCAACCTAAGGGGTTGGGGATACATATTTATAGGCTGCTAGCCAGCCAAGCATATGCCAAGATGCTAAAATAGATGCTGTCCTAGATGCTAAGATGTTGTCCTAGCCAGTCAATGATGCTGTCCTTGATGCTGTCCTTGAGCAGCAAGACCACCATGCAGCTAATGCAGTCAAGGATGCTGCAACCACATAAAGACCAGCCAACACAGAGACTTATCCTATCATTCTCCCCCTAAGTCTTGTGCGTCGTCCTGTGGGAAAGTTGAACCATCCTGGTCCTGGAGCATAGCTCAAGGAACTTGATCCTCCCAAGGGGCTTGGTAAGCAGGTCCGCAAGCTGGTCCTTGGTGTTGATGTAGCTTGCCTTGATGCTCCCTTCCTCCAAACAGCCTCGGATGAAGTGGTACCTCACCCAGATGTGCTTACTCCATTAATAGAAAATGGGGTTCTTTGCCAGGGCCAGAGAGGACTTGCTGTCCATCCTGAGCTCCACCGCTCTAGCGTCTCTGCCGAGGAGATCACCAAGCAGTCAAGCGAGCCAGAGCGCCTGACTTGAAGCGGTGAAGGCTGCTATGTACTCGGCCTCGCAGCTGGACAGGGCCACCACCTGCTGCTTGACCGACTGCCTGCTAACGAGGCACTTGCTGAGGAGGAAGAGGATCCCGCTCGTGCTCTTGCTGGTGTCGATGTCGTCGGCGTGGTCGCTGTCGCTGTACCCGACGAAGTGTGCCGCCCCAGGGCACCTAGGGTAGTAGAGGCCGTGGTCGAGAGTCCCCGCAATATAGCGGATGATCCTCTTCACAGCCTACTGGTGCTCCGTCGTCGGTCGCTGCATGAACCGACTAACGTAGCCGACGGAGAATGCCAAGTCCGGCCGTGTGTGGGCGAGGTAGCGAAGGCTCCCCACAAGACGCCGGTAATGCGTAGCGTCCACCTCCTCCGTCGTGCTGTCGCGGCTCAGCTTCAACCTCTCCTCCATCGAAGTGAGAGCTGGGTTGCAGTCGGTGAGCCCAGCTAGCTCAACGACATGCTGGGCATAGGTGGTTCATCGAAGCGTGATCCCGGAGTCATCCTGGTGTACCTCAATTCCCAGATAGAAGGAGAGAGGCCCCAGGTCACTCATCTGGAAGGTGGCCTTTATCTCTTCCTTGAATGCCGCCACCTCCGCATCATTGGTGCTGGTGATCACCAAGTCATCGACGTAGACACCCACCAGCAGAGCATTTCCTCCACTGCCCCATCGGTAGATGGCCGCTTCGTGCAGGCTTTGCTCGAAGCCCATCCCCTTTAGCGTGGAATCCAACTTGGCATTCCACGCCCTCGGTGCCTGCCGCAAGCCATAGAGGGCCTTGCGCAGGTGGAGCACCTTGCCCTCCTTGTCGAGGATCACAAATCCCGGCGGCTGGTGCACGTAGACCTCCTCCTTCAAGTCGCCGTTAAGGAACACCGACTTGACGTCCATGTGATGAACACGCCAGCCCTCCTGGGCAGCTAGCACAAGGAGGAGTCGCACGGACTCCATCCGTGCCACGGGAGCAAAGGCATCGTCGAAGTCGACCCCCTCCTGCTGCATGAAACCTCATGCCACCAAGCGAGCCTTGTGCTTGACGATGGCGCCGGCTTCATCCCTCTTCAGCTTATACACCCACTTAAGGGTGATCGCGCGGTGACCACGAGGAAGGTCAACAAGCTCTCAGGTGTGGTTCTTCTCAACCGCATCCATCTCCAATTGCATCGCGGCGTGCCATGCCGCGTGTCTCTTGGCCTCTGCAAACGACCGAGGCTCACCGTCGTCACACGCAAGGTGCAACTACGCCTCTAGGTTGTGAGGCACCAGTCCCGACACCGGCTGGTCGCCGAGAAGGTTCTCCATCGTACGGTACCACAACGGCTCGCCGTCGTGGTACGCGTCGATGCGCTCCTCGTTGTGAGAGAGCGGAGTAGCGAGCTCAATTGGGCTGTGCTCGACACGAGCTGGTGTTGGAGTAGACGTGCCCGGAAAGGTGCCTGTCGGTGCTAGGGTGCGTGGCGGTGCTGGCTGTGGTGGAGTCGGCCAAGGACTCATCGCAACCGAGGTCCTGGCTGTAGAGCGTGGTGCTATCGGAGTAGCAGGCACCGGGGTCAGTGGAGGCTTGAGGACTGGGGTAGACGCGCTCGCCGAAGAAGAGCTGCCTACTCCCCTAGCTCCCTCAAAGTGGACGTACTCGACAGTGAAGTCGTCGTATGTCAGAGCTGAGCCATCGTCCACCGCTTTGTCCCACGCCCATCCTCGCCCTTCGTCGAACACAACGTCACGCGCCATGCGCACACGCTGTGTCTTCGGGTCACGAATGCGGTAGGCCTTCGAGCCCTCCATGTAGCCGATGAACACTCCCGGAGTGCTCCTATCGTCGAGCTTGCTGATGTGGCCAAGCTCCTTAGCGAACGCGAGGCAGCCGAAGACCCGCAAGTGGGAGACCGCCAGCTTGCGCCCATGCTAAGCCTCGTACGACGTCCTACCGTCGAGCGCCTTGTTAGGCGAGCGGTTGAGGATGTAGACGGCCGACACCACCGCCTCTCCCCAGAAGACAGCCGTCATCCCCCTCTGCTTGAGAAGGGCCCGATCCATCCCCACAACCATCTGGTTGTGCCGCTCGACGATGTCATTTTGCTATGGGTTGTACGACGCGGAGTAGTGGCACTGAATGCCCTCATCAGCGCAGTACAACGCGAATTCAGTCGCCGTGAATTCGCCTCCGTTGTCGGTGCATAGCACACGTAGCTTGCAGCCGCACTCCGCCTCTACAGTAGCCTACGAGCGCCTGATGGCATCCGCAGCCTCTCCCTTGCTGCCGAGGACCATCACCCACATGTAGCGGGAGAGGTCGTCGATGAGCAGCAGGAAGTAGCATCGTCCTCCCGGTGTGGCCAGTGTCACCGGGCCACACAAGTCCCCGTGCACAAGCTCGAGCCTCTCCTTGGCTCGAAAGCTCGCCCGCTGGGGAAAGGGGAGTCGCCTCTGCTTCGTCAACACGCAGACGTCGTAGAGCTGCTCCACATGGTCGAGGCACGGCAGGCCTCGCACCATCTCTGTGGCACTGAGCTGCTTCAAGGCCTCGAAGTGAAGGTGCCCGAAGTGCTCGTGCCACTACCATGCCTCGTCATCCCGACAAGCAGCGAGACAGAGGGGTTGTGCCACCTGCACATTAAGGACGTAGAGTCAATTTATGCTTCTGGATACCTTGGCGAGAAGGCGGCGACGGCGACCCCAAATCCTCATGACTCCATCCTCAACCACCACGCGTGAACCATTCTCATCCAACTGTCCCAAACTGATGATGGAGTTCCTCAACGCGGGGATGTAGTACACTCCGGTGAGCAGCCTGTTCTTACCAGACACGGCGGTGAAGATGACAGAGCCGACGCCCTTGATCTCCACACCGGAGGCATCCCCAAACTTGATGGAGCCTCGGATGCTAGAGTCAAGCTCGGTGAAGAACTCCCATCGACTGGTCATGTGATGGGTGGCGCCGGTGTCGAGGCACCACCCGTCAGTCTTGTCGTTGCCAGAGCCGTTGCCGAGGAGGGCGTGTGCTTTTTGGCTCATCAAGGTGGAGGAGAGCCGCTGCGACCGGTGCCGCTGGAGGTAGCTCGATGCTTGCATGTTCCATGAATAGAGCCGGCTCCTCCTCCTCCACCTATGCGATGTGGGCCTGGCCGCATCGTGGCTGTCGACAGTCCTTGGCCCAATGGCCAAGCTGGCCGCAGTTGCGGTAGGCGTTGTCTTGTGCTGGCTTGTGCTTGCCGGCGGCGCCGCCCTAGGCACCTCTGTGGGCATCACCCTTGGCACGTCCTCGCGCCCCGGCCTGGGCGTCTCTGCGCACCTTGCGCGGCTTGCCACGCTTGTGGCTGCCAGTCGCGAAAGAAGGCTCCCCCTTCTTCCGATCACCTTGGCAGGCATCCCACTGC